>NC_081520.1:40467254-40644754 GCF_030273125.1 Centropristis striata | reverse complement strand
GCCATCCACGTCTGAAGGTGCCTTGTGGGTGTTGAAAGTAAATGAGAACTTTGTTTGTCAAGGAATTACAAAGGGCTGGAGAGACGGAGTGAAAGGGAGAAGAAGATTAAAAACAAATATCTGCATGTCTTCGTTTAACAATATCACAGTGACAGAAAGCTCCCACCCACTACCAGCTGTGTAACTGTGCATCAACACATTCATTCAGTGTGTAAAACACGGAGCAACTTGATCTCCATTACTTCGTCCAGAATTGAGCATGGGCACGACGCTGTAACCATTATGTTCTGTCAATTACAGAAACAGCAACAGGAAGCAAGTATAGAATTACTGAGAGTGGCAACTGAGCAATCAAATGTAATTACTATGCAGCAGTTTGTATTTATGACTATTTCCTCGATTGTGGTCATTGCTGCCACATCTTATTTCAAGTGTCATAAAAAGAAGAAACCATTAAAGACAGCAGCAGTGGCTCCTCAGGACTCTCATTTCTACACCGTGTCTGGGGAAATGGTGCTCATTATGTGTCATTTTATATCCATCAAGCAACACATCTTCACAGCAATTGGCTCTGGCTATTGTATTTTCCAACAATTCTACCTGCAGATGATTCAGTTTGCCATCTTGAAAGATCCTGCACACACTCATGAGTGTTTCCACTTATTCTCTTTGCTCTGCTCAGGTTGAAGTTGGGAGACAAATGCTGGAAATCACTGAATGAAGACGGACTTAATTTACATCTCATTGAAAGTTTCAGGACTCTGTCTTTCAAAGTTGTGACGCTATAGCGGTGACAAAATCTGCCCATAGACACACACATGCACTGCAAAAAAAGAAAAGTTGGGTGAACTCAAAATTTCAAGTCAACAAACTTCGATAATATTTTAAGTTGGACAATTAAACTAAATATTTTAAGTTTTGTTTTTGAGTTTGCTCAACTCTGAATTTCTCTGGCACGATTGTACGCCGCTATGAATGTCAGCTAATGTTGTGACCACAATTTTGAGTTAGCATTGATACGCTAATGGCTACTCTTGTAGCTGTAACAAGCAGCGCCGCTAGCATCAGTTAGCCGCTAGCATCAGTTAGCTGCTAGCTTTCGCTAATGACAGAATTTCACAACAAAGAAATAAGAGTTATCAGAACTATTGTCCCTTGTTGTGAACCCCAACTTAAAGATATAAGTAACAACCACTCACAAACTTAACTTACCAAATGAAATCACTGTTTTAGGCCAAAAAATACAAGTTGGCTTTTTTGCAGTGTGTAAAAAACCTTGCAAAGTACTAAAACCTGCTTCAGTGTTAGTTCCTGCTACAGTAGGTGTCTCCCGGGTCACATGATGACAGATATACAGACAGAGTCTGCAGGCGAAAAGAATACCAGCATTGTCCTGGCTACTGTAGCATTCTCCTGGGTCTATTAGATGAATTTAGAAACATGTTTTGTGTTTGGACAAATGAATGAGGTCACCCTTGCATGGAACCAAACAATTTAATTTGGAAAATGACACAGCAAAGCACAGAGCCTTCGTTCTCCTGCAGTGATGGAGAATAACAAATGAGTTTACTTGAGTATTTCCATTTAATGCCACTTCATACCTTTACTTAAAGTAGTTTAAATTACATTACTGCAGACACAATATGCTTGTGTACCATTCACAGAACACTTTTATTTTAAAAAGTTTATCAGCAGAGTCTCAGTACTATTAAATCACTTATGAAACCCAATCTCCAATACATCATGTCATATGTTGTAATAGGGCTGACAATTAGATCAAAACAACATAAAAATGTCCATTGCACATATTTTTCTATACTGTTTCTGTCATTATATCAGAAAATCGTCAGCAGAAGTGCATCATTTGTACGACATTTTCCGCTCTGATCCTCTTCCTGGGAAGGAAAGCTGGAGATAATCATAAAGGTGCATTTTTTGCTAATAAGGAGCATGAAGTATACAGCATTGTGGGTATTTCATTTAGACTATTTATTTATTGAATTGGTAGAAAAACATGCTAGATCGTCATACATAGCCTACTGTGATCATGATAAGAAGTGACCTATTTCATGAACGATAATATTTGCCATATCACTCATCTCTGTGGTGTTGTTCCAACAGAAACTGTGTTTTCTGAACAGCTTTTGTCTGGCTGTTCAAATATTTGAAGACTAATGAAGTAGTTTTATTAAGCCCGAGGGCTAAATCGAAACATGTAGTCTCTTCCAGAGCATACACCGCGCTGGAGGATTTACCTCTCTCAACACTATTTCACCAAATGCTGCACAAACACAAAAAGAAAATAAAAGGAATCAAAAACGAAAAAATGAACCAGCAAAAACATGCAGGAAAAGCTTGCTTTCATGGCATTTGTATTCAGCTAAAGCTCTTGTTCTCTCTTTTCTCGGTTGAGCTGCACCAAAGGCTGCATGAAATGTAAACTTGCTAAGATTAAGGCTATTCAAAACACCTTTTTAAAAACCAAGAAGAGACTGCCAAACCAAATACTAACACAAAAGACTAATTGGATTACATTTTTTTCTGAGCTCACTTGGGGAACAAGCCAATATTGACCAAAGTGGACCGACTAACACTTAAAGTCCCCCTTCAGATATGTTTAAAGGATATAAAAATACTCTGATATTGTTGATATTTTATTCAACATGGGTTTACCACATGAAAAGTAAAGAAAAAATTCTCAAAAAGGGGGTGTAAGCACATCTACTCTTCCTCCCTTATTGAAAAATTATTTTCAGACACAATCCTCTGTTAATTATGGTTTCATTTTCATTGTGATAAGTTTGGAAAAAAATTGATTAATAAAGTTTTGAGAAGATATACACTTTATCTGTCAATAATAAATCACACTGTCACAATCATTTCATGGAAAGAGGTAAAAAAATATATATATATTGTATTTCAACTTTATGGCCGACCGTGTAAATTACATTATTATTTTATACATTTACATATATATTTTTTATACTTGCCTATCCCTGAGTGACAAGTCATAATAATATCAAGACAGCATTTAAACAGTAAAATAAAGAAAAGGTAGAGAAAGTAGTCTTTTCTTGGTAGTTTTCTGCTCTGTGCTGGAGGTTTTGGGTTTTCTTTTATGGATTTTGATTTGCTTTTTGAAGTAGTGACGTAGTGAATCCTGTTTGCCGGCATACATTTGAATCTCAGATTTTAGGGAAGTGCTCAGACATCTCCCCCTTCTTGTGAACGTGGGGGAAAATCAACATAAACACACAAAAAAGTCATCATTTTTATTAATCATTTAAATAGACTGGTGTCTGTTTTTTGCTGTCTTAACCCTTTATCAGGCGAAGAACTATATTTGGCAACTTCAGGTAGTACTTCCAGAAAAAAGTTGCACATTTACTAGATTAAAGTGGCAAATCTACAAGAAAAAAAGGGCAGATTTAAGAGATTTAAAGTGGCAAATCTGTGCGAAAAAAGTCACAGATTTACGAGAAAAAAGTGGGAAAAAAGCAACTTTTTTCTCCCAGATTCACCACTTTAAATCTCATAAATCTGCACATTTTTTTCTTGTAGATTTGACACTTTAATCTCGTAAACTTTTTTCTCAAAATATTATTTTCATATGTTTTTTTTACACATTCTGGCAGTATGTAATATCCTCCAATATTCTCTAGGGTTGAAATTTGAAATTTGCAAGTATTTCAATGAGTGTCCTATTAAGGGTTAACTGCAATAAACGTCATTTATAGCTCAATATAGGCTATGCTAAAGTTTGTGTAAACTTAAAAAAAAAAAATCAAACATTGTGTAATAGGATATTAATACCCAGTGTGCTCACAATGCGTCTATTTCTGGACACAAACGTGCAAATACATTGAAAAGGGAGAAACAATAACATAAATACTTCATTCTGATTGACAGTCAGCAGAAACAAGTTTATTATTTAACATTTTCTTTTACGATTATTGAGTTTAAATGCTCATTTGGAGAGTCTGTCGGCCGCCAGTGAAGTGGGTGTGTCTATAGATCGATCCGACACAGACTGGGAGGTGCAGAGAGACACAGCCGGAGAAAGTAAAGGAGGAGGAGGAGCGGAGCTTCCTCACTTCTCCTCTGAGCGCAGTGAGTACCGACTCGTTCCCAGCAGCGCCACTTTAAACTCCGTATCTGCTTCATATATTACACACGAGGAGCTTGAACCCGCGGAAAACGAAGAACAAGGAGAGAAGGAGAAGAAAACTCTTTTTACTTTTTTTTTAATATAGTTTGAAGTCACTCCAGCATTGCTTCTGTCCGGAAGGTGAGTGATTACAGCTCTGGTAATGAGACATTCACACACTGAGAGGAAAACATGATGCCACCTTGGAGGAATTATGTGACCTTTAAGAACTAAGTGGTTTTTTTCTTGTGTTTTTGTTCAACAGGACGATTCCCTGACTGTCTGCAAGCAATGAGAAGCAGAGCAGCAGCATTATGGCTCTCACCATGCTCCCCTGCCTGCTGTGTTGTCAAATGATGGAATCAAGACGTCAGGATCTATTATTTTTTGTTGGGAATTCCTTATTAATTCCACACTGAGCAGGCTATTTCTTTGCAGTGAGTTCAACCCTGAACAAAAGCATGGTTTCAAACGAATCATGCAACAACACCACCTGCAATGACACTCTCATCGTGAACGGGGACGGCAAGCCGGCGACCAGCATCATCATGTTCCTGGCGGCGGTGGTGGGGAACCTGCTGGCGCTCTTCATCCTCGGGGTGCACCAGAAGGATCATCGCTCCAAGTCTTCTGTCTTCAGCATCCTGGTGACCGGCCTGGCCCTCACCGACCTGCTGGGCACCTGCCTCCTCAGCCCACCTGTCTTCATCTGCTACGCCCGCAACATGTCCCTGATCAACCTGGGTGGTGCGAGCCTGTGCAACCTCTTTGGCTTTTCCATGAGTTTCTTCGGTTTGGCGCCCACGCTCATCCTATGTGCCATGGCCGTGGAGCGCTGCCTGGCCATCAGCCACCCGTATTTCTACTCTGTTCACATTCGGCGAAGCTTTGCCAAAATCACTCTGGTCTTTATTTACCTCTTCTCTTTGGCCTTCTGCCTCCTGCCGTTCAGCGGCTACGGCAAGTTCAGACAGTACTGTCCCGGGACGTGGTGCTTCATCGACATGGACGCCACAGGAGACGAGCACGCCGGCTTGGTGCTGGCCTTCTCTCTGTCCTACTCGTCCCTCATGGCCATGCTGATCTTTGCAGTGTTTGTGTGCAACGGCTCGGTGATCGTCAGCCTGTGCCAGATGCACCGGAGCCAGATGATGCGGCGCGGCTCGGTGGGCTCGGCGGGGAGGAGGAGGAAGCTGAGCCTGGCCTGGTTCGCTCAGGGCGAAGAGGAGGTGGACCACCTGATCCTGCTGGCGCTCATCACGGTCATCTTTGTGGTCTGCTCGCTGCCGCTCACTGTGAGTTCACATTCCACCTTTTTTTAAAAATGTCCACTCACTCTCACTCTGTGTGACTGTTACATGACAGTCTGTGGGTTATCTTGGATATATTTGGCTCTGAATCATGATCTCTCAGCATGCAATGCAATAATTAAACTTTTCAGTGGAAAAGGAGGAACAAGCTGACACCCTGATGTGTCATTTTTTCGGTTGTCTAAACAAGAACCAAAACTCCTCAGAAGTTAAGGAGACTTTGTCCTGAAAGGGGAACAGAAAAGGGATTTTATTAAAGTGGTTTTAGTTATTGTTATATGTTAGATCAGCTATTCTCAACCTTGGGGTCGGGACCCCAATTGGGGACGCGAGATGACTTCTGGGGGTCGCCAAATCATTTTGGAAGTCAGCGTGTGTTAATGTGTTTTAGTCTTTTTGGTCATTTTGTGTCTTTTTTTGGTCATTTTGTGTCTTTTTTTGGTCATTTTGTGTCTTTTTTTGGTCATTTTGTTTCTTTTTTGATCATCGTGTGTCTTTTTTGATCATTTTGTAGTCATTTTGTGTCTTTTTTTGGTCATTTTGTGTCTTTTTAGGTAATTTTGTGTCTTTTTTAATCATTTTGTGGTCAATTTGTCTTTTTTTTGGTCATTTTGTTTCTTTTTTGGGTGATCTGAACTGTGCGTGTGAGATTGTGTTCAGTGAGCGGGGGTCGTGGACAAAATGCATGTTAAATTGGGGGTCGCGACTCAAAAAGGTTGAGAACTACTGTGTTAGATGTAGATATGACAGCTGAAGGTAGTTCCCAGCAGGTTCATTTTACCTTTAAAGAGCTTTTCTCCCTAAAACGAATACCTTCAGCTTATTCTGTGACCATTAAGTACACATAAAGCTCAGCTGGCATGGCGACCGGTGATGTTTTTGTTGCTGTGGTATGTGTTTTTGGCCCAGTTGGAGTCTCCCTAACGGTTGTGCTTAGCTCTGCTGGCTGCCTCCTCTAATAAAAGGTGTGCCAGAGTGGAGCGTTTGCCGCACAAGGCATGCTGTCATTGTTTGTGTGTGTGCTTTTACTGAGCTCCATATCTGTCCCTGCTTGAGAGGAGTGTGCCAAACTTGCCAACCCTGGAGGACTGGTCCGAGCCCGGCCGCTCCCACAGGGCAGAGCACCGCTGGGAGGAGCACCAGGTTCGCCAGTCTGTGCCCATAAATATTAGCCAGAGGTCCTGAGGAAAGTCAGGTTTGGGAAATAAAAACCAGATGGAGGATGTGATTAATGTGAGTTACAGTGGAAAGGCATCCCTGCTTCAGATATTTACGTTGGCGTTGTTAACAGACGGTGGTCTGATGATCAGGTAGTTTACAGGAAGCAGTAAAAAGTGTTTGTTCATGTTCGTGCTCAGCCACTCACCGTCTACATCAGGAGGGTTTGTGGTAACACTTGGTCTGAAGGTTTGACTAACACACGGTGCTGCCCGGAGCTGTGGCACAGAGCGCCATGCACACTGTATGAGTCACGCTTCAGGAAACTGAAACCCCAACTGTGTGTGTGTGTCGTTTAGGTTTCAGAATGTAAATACTTCATTTTTATTTTGGAACTTCTGGTTTTCTAAAATTAGCCTTATAGTTGGCCAAATGAATTCAGTTACTATACAATCCTATTTTTAGACTGAACTCATCCATATTCATAAGTTCATCATCTCCACCAAACAATCTACAGTTACAAACCTCATCATAGTTTGTCACGCTGAGAAATTAAAGACCCTGTGATTAAGTAATTAGTGATTCATGCGTCATTTCATCAGTGTGTGCAGTGTGTGTGTGTGTGTGTGTGTGTGTGTGCTTGTTTGCCCTTGTGCATTTACATCATTGTGGTTGCAACTGAAACAACGACCGTGGTGCTGAAGTGTGCATCTCAGCAGACCGATGCACCTTCATGATTAAGATCAGTCAGTTTCCCTGAGGCACAACAGATTTGGGTTAAAAAAATATTGCATTATTCATTACACGGCTCATTTACTGAGGGCAGACATGACAAAGTTCAGATGTTTGTTCTTGCTGCACACACAACAAGTAATTCTTGTAATAGGTGTTTCTGTTTGTCTTAATTTAATTAAAGCACTTTCATCTAACTGAACCTTGGAGAACTATTCTTTAAAGCTCTGAAGAGATCTGGTAGAATTGGGTGAGACAGAGAATGAAGTGTCCTTTTTCTTAACATTCGTTATTCTCAGTATTCTTTGACTCACAGCCATGAATAATGTATTTACAGCCCATGTTGCGTGTACAAAAAGTGGTGAGACGGTATTTGCTCTGTGCATTTCTGAGGTGTGACTGTTTCTCCAGTCCCAGCCAGGTTATTATTCATTATTGTGGAGGCAGAAGTTCATATGTTATGGTTGCAATCAGGGAAGTGGTAAAAGATCACCAGATGTGTGGGAATTTCTCAGAAAAACCTTTGTTGTTTTCTGGAGGCGGTGTGGTCGGGCTGATCTCAGCACTTATCTACTGTGAATGTTTGTCCTGTTCTCTGTTCACCTGAATCACATCAGCTTCCCAGGCTCGTCACTCTAAACCCCCCCTTGCCTAATGCTGTATATCACCTCCTTCTGATTTGAACATACACAGTACACACTGTGCAATTACAGCAGACAGCTAAAAGAAGATAAGGTGCCATTAACCAACAGAACGTAAAGTGATGAATGTTATCTGTCAGCTGTTCTGTGAAAGAACGTTAGATTTGTTTGATTTAGTGTGAAGCAAGAGGCCGTCATGGTTTCTAGGTAGGGTGTTTTGTGTATGCAGCACCATATGGGATATATAGGGCTGCTGCTTGTTAAACTTGAAATACAGCTCCAAAAATCCAGCTCCAGCTGCACAATAGGAGCACATTTAGAGCCTCCTGTCCTCTCCCAGTGTAACCAAACACTGTTAGAGCTGCATTATGTAATGATGTGATAGCACAGTTTGGGTTGATATGAATTTGTGCTAAACAGGCAGCCAGTTAAAAATAAAACCGATCACTTTAACGCTTCTGAAGTCTGAGAATTTGCTATTTATTGTTGTAAATTAAATATGTTTGGATTGTTGTTTTTATAGCTGTACAAGCTTGATTCCAAAGAAGTTGGGATGCTGTTAGAAACATAAATTAAAACACAATCTATCAAATTCAGAAGAAAACTTTTCGGTAGCGCTTTATATTAAGGTCCTTGTAATAACCATTAATTAACAAGTAATAAGGCCCTTGTAAGTCCTTACAAGATGCTTATTAACATTATAGTGTGTTTATAAGCTTATATAAGTGTTAATAATGGCATTACAAACACCCATGACCCACCCATTATGTCTTTGCCATGCCTTTATTCATCTTATTTGGTTTGCTTATTGATATTAAAATATACTTTATTGCTCATCTATTATAAGTTAACTATAAGTTAACTATGCTTTTTGCAACTACCGGATCTAAAGCGAGAACAATGCCTTATTACTTGTTAATTAATGGTTATTAAGGACCTTATTCTAAAGCGTTACCAACTTTTTTTTTTTGTTTGAACACAAAATATATTGTCTTTAATTGAATATATGTCAAAACATATTTTTTTATTATCACATTCTGTTTTATTTGGTCTACATTTTTGATAAAGTCCCTTATTTATTGGGGTTGTACAAGGTAGTTTATAGACGAATACAATAATCAGTTAATCACAGTGTTACATCTGATCACCTTTAGTGGCAGGCTGATGTGCAATATGTCGATTAATGTAATTCACGTATTCAGTGTTAGTAATTTATGTCTTCTTGACGTAGTTTTCCCTCTGAAAGGCTCAATCAACAACTCCTCCATTAGTCTCCCGTCTTCTCCCTGTCCTCTTGAGTTTATAAATGATCTAAGCTTCCTCCTCCAGGCGACAGGTACAGACTGATCAGCGATATTACCCCTCGCTGCTGTTCCCATGGGAACCACAGACGCTGCCTAGGGTCCATATGTTGCTCGTCAATACTTGGATCAATAAAGTGCTGCGCAACCTTTTTGCCAAGTGGTTTTAGCTTTCACAATTTATCCTATTAATCAATAGTTCTGACAGGAGCAGGTTTTGTTTTTGTTTAGGACAAACTTAATAATAAAAGGTAACCATTAGTGTAGCTACAGTGTCTGTGTCTTAGTCAGCACACTCATATCGACTTGTGTGCATGAGGCTTTATAGGATTTATGAACTAAATTATACCTCACTGCATACTTTAAAGTATTATAATAGCAGCTGTGGTGAGATAACGTACACTTAGTGTGAATAAAACACCATTAAAGTGACGTTAAGTGCTAAATGGTAGACTAGAGCAGCTATTCTCAACCTTGTGGTGATGATTTCTCGGGATCGCCAAATCATTTTGGAAGTCAGAGTGTGTTAATGTGTTTTAGTCTTTTAGTCTTTTTGGTCACTTAATGTCTTTTTTTGGCCATTTTGTGTCTTTTTTTGTCATTTTGTGTCTTTTTTTGGTCATTTTGTGTCTTTTTTGGTCATTTTGTGTCTTTTTTTGATCATTTTGTAGTCAATTTGTGTCTTTTTTGGTCATTTTGTGTCTTTTTTTGGTCATTTTGTAGACAATTTGTGTCTTTTTTGGTCATTTTGTGTCTTTTTTTTATCATTTTGTAGACAATTTGTGTCTTTTTTGGTCATTTTGTGTCTTTTTGGTCATTTTGTTTCTTTTTTTGGTCATTTTGTGTCTTTTTTGGTCATTTTGTTTCTGTTTTTGGTCATTTTGTGTCTTTTTTGGTCACTTTGTATCTTTTTTGGTCATTTTGTGTCTTTTTAGGTCATTTTGTGTCTTTTTTTTATCATTTTGTGGTCAATTTGTGTCTTTTTTGGTCATTTTGTTTCCTTTTTCTGGTCATTTTGTTTCTTTTTGTGGTGATCTGAACTGTGCGTGTGAGACAACATGCATGTTAAATTGGTGGTCGCGACTCAAAAAGGTTGAGAACCACTGCTCTAGAGGTCGGGAAGTTAGAAAAAAGTTTGGTTTACATTCACCAAAATACATTTTTTGAGGAGCTGATTTTTAGAGTAATTTTAAACAAAACATCCATGTTTCCATTCCAGTAGTCCTTTTCTTTTTGTCTTTCTAGGCACAACTCTACATTTCTTGGCACATTACTCTCCCACCTGCACAGCAGTCATATAGCCTGAAACCAATTGGATGACTGTGCATTGTGTCATCATGTGTGCATGCCGGGGCATCCTCCACGTGCGATTGTAATAAAATCTAATAGGATTACATACCCATGCATAGAAACTGTGCTTACTATCGCTTCTGATGGTGAAAAACTGAGAGATTAATGACTGCTAGTTCACCATACAATGCATCACAATAACAATGGTGTCACAGCACAACGATTGTGCAATACTCAGTACATTGCAAGACAGAAATCTGCAATACATATACACTATATCTGAGTACCTGAAGAACAAAAAATCGCTCTAAAAAGGCAAAAAGCAGGAATTATGTATTTCTTCACTGCATTGTGGTGTCATTTTCACAGTTTGACAACTGAAACGAAACAAAGTGCATAACGCCTGAGCCTAATGCCTCTTTAACACACACACACACACACACACACACACACACACACACACACACACACACACACACACTAACTGCAAATTGCCCATGTCCACTTGTGCAAAAAATCGGATATTAAATTGCCATAACCTGCCACAAACGGAACGGTTCTGCAGTTTAAATGTTTAAAAGAAGGATACAACTCATTTTATAAGCACCACCATCAAGATTCATGAAGTAGTGACTCTAGTTGGTGAAATGTGTCCATCCAAAATCCATTTGTAGGACCTACATGTTTTTTTAGAAAATATGATACCTGATACATTCTTATATCTATGTTAACCCATAATAGGACACTATTAATATTGGAGGATATTACATACTGCCAGAATGTGTAAAAAAACATACGGACCCGGGGGAGGGGGGTTATTTTGAGAAAAAAGTACTTGATTAAAGTGTCAAATCTACAAGAAAAAATGTGCAGATTTATGAGATTTAAAGTGGTGAATCTGGGAGAAAAAAGTTGTTTTCTTCCCCACTTTTGTCTCGTAAATCTGCGGCTTTTTGACCAGATTTGCCACTTTAAAATAAATCTGTACATTTTTTTCTTGTAGATTTGGCACTTTAATCTAGTAAAGTGCCCCCCCCCCCCCGGTTTGTGTTTTTATTTTTATTCATACTTGGCCTTAATATGCCATCATAGTCAAGTTCTCCTCGTACAAATCCATGTGGTTCTACGACCAAACAGAGAGACATGGGGACCCCATTTTAATATCCACTGAAGTTACCAAATATAGTTCTTCACCCGATAAAGGGTTAAGTGCATGGATGACTTTGAAATCAAGTCTGACGGTTGTATTGCCTCTTTTCCTTTCTAGTCCCAATCCCTCGTTCTCTCACCTTTGCCGACCCAATAAAGACTGAAATGAGAAAAAATGTAAAAAGTCTCGGAGGTTCAAAATAACACAGTAGGTTCTATGATTTGAAAAATGGAAAACTCAAATCCCAAACCACTTACAAAAGCTCTGAACAAACTGTTCAAGAGGGATGAGTGTCTGGAAGACGATAAATAAAAGCTCTGACACATTTACAGTCAGAGAGCATCATGCCTCCAGGAATCAGGCCGAGCCTCATAAATCTGGGGTGTCTGGGCAGGAGGAGAAGTTTTAAAAAAAAATCAAGCAAAAGATTGTGTTGTATGCAGAAGCATAAACATAAATGTTCACCTGCAGGGATGTTGAGACTGAAGAAAGATTGAGGAACCAGTTAACAGAGCCACTAAAACATTAAGACAAATGTGACAGTTTATTTGCCTGCAGGACTTTAACCATAAGCATACAGCTAAATCAACCTTTGAATAGTTTCAAAACAGCCGGGAGCTCTTAAGTCCTTGGACAGGCCCGGGCTCGAATGCCATTGAAAATATGTAGAATGACAGCTCTTCATGTTCAACTGGATCCAGATTCAGACAATCAGCATGGATGGAATGGGGAACGTCCCCAAATCCAGACGTATCCAACATGACTCAAAGCTGAAATCCCTGTAATGTCTGCCAGTGCTGAGGCTGCTTGTGCAACAACACAAAATGTGGAAATAATGGTTAAAGTGTTAGTTACAGCGGCACAACGTACCGTGCAAGGTTATTATAGTTAACGAAAACTAACGAAATAAGGAAAACTAGAATTGAAAAAACATTTTCGTTAACTGAAATAAAAATAAAAACTAAAGTTTTTAAAAAAACGATAACTAACTGAAACTGTATTGCGTGGTTACAAAACTAACTAAAATTATAGTGGAAATGTCCTTAGTTTTCGTTTTTGTCAACTTTTCATTCATAATTCAGTGTTTCTATTTGAACATGCAACACATGGTGAATATGTTTACTGAGACTGGGATGTCTACACTCAAACCAAAATTCAAAACAGTTAATAACCTTATTGGGGCTGAGATGATAAACCAAAGGAAATAAAGGCAAAATTTATTATGACCTCTTTGAATCTCGCACCCAACACATAGCCCATTACAAAAAAACTAAAACTAACACTAAAACTAATAAAAACTAAACTAAAACTAAGCATTTTCAAAAAATAAAAACTAAACTAAAACTAGAAAACTCACTCTTAAAATTAACTAAAACTAACTGAATTTGAAAACAAAAATTCACAACGAAATTAACCCCTTAACGCCTGCTGTCGCAAATGTGCGACAAACCTGACTCAGTCAACCAGCCGAGATAGCGTCTGCATTCCCCCAATGCCGGTTGAATACCTGCTTTTGCAGGTTTATATAAATAAACGAGGGTGAATAAATAAAACATTGTTTTTTCACTGTTATATTACTGTGTTATTGTTATCCTATTATTGACCATTATGCCTGCTGTCGCAAATTTGCAACATACCAAAATTTCTATTTATTTTTTGTGCAAAAGTGAAATTAATAATCTCAACATTATTTACCATCTACTTAAAGGCAAAAACACACATAAAACATTTTTTTATATACAGCTATATAAATTCAGGCGTTAAGGGGTTAAAACTAAAACTAATGAAAAATCCAAAACTATTATAACCTTGGTACCGTGACCTTTGGATGAGACATGGGAGTGGTACAGGCTGAGATGTAAAGACACACATGCTGTGACAGAGTGGAGATAAGAGCCAGCTTTGTCTCAAAAACTAATATTGTGCTTCAGGTGCTCCAGGTGCTGCCCGGAGATAAATCTCATTGTGAGCTTCATCCTGGTTTCTATAAGGAAAGACGAGGCTCCGCAATCAGCAGCTGGCTTTTGTAGGCCGAACAATGATGATTCCCTCTTTGCAGCATACACACAACACACACACACACACACTTCATATATGTGCACACAGTTACTCCTATTACAGTACTCACAAGGCTGCAGGCTCGCTAATGCCGCCTTTCATTACTAGTTTTATCCTGGTTTGTTGTCATGTTTTACTCAATTACCGTATAGCCACACAGGGGAAAGGGGACAACAAATGGTAGCAATGAAGATCCTGAAGGTAACGAGGTGTAGATATTAAACCCGTTCCATCGGTTGTTGAACGTGTCCCGAGGCTTCAGTCGGACAATATGAGGCGTGAGCAGGTGCTCAAGGGATTTGTAATGGCTGAGAATGACGAAAATAGAGTTAAGACACATGTAGAGAGCAGATCAGAGATAAAACAGAACAGCAGAGGTTATTGTTCCATGATGTGTTTTTAGTTAATCGACATAAAAAAATATTCAATGGCCCAGTAATACTTATGCAAACAGCATAATTTGCATCCATAGCTCAGATAGATCAGACTCAGAATCAGATTACCTGTTTACATGTACTTTTTTCCACCACTTCAGAGGCTGAAAAACAACAGACGTATCATCATCATCACCACATAAACCAACCTGGTCTCACAGGAATCCGTGGAATAGCCACAGAATCACTCAAATTTCCATGAAACTGACACAGATTTGGCTACAATGCAAGTTAATGACAGTCATATCCCGTGGCTATTCCAACATACAAAGTGATTATGTACATTCACTGAGTGAATATTTAGAAAATAAAACATATATTTCTCGCTAGAAATGGGATCAAAATCCATTTTTATGCAGAAACTAACTACTTTTTTTCACAAAGAATGAGAGAACTGTCCACCATGTTTTTTGTTCTGACCGCCGGGACCTTGAAAGTCATGTGACTTGGAACAAACCAATAGGAACAAATAATAACTTGCATTGTAGCGAAATCCGAAGTGATTCCGTGGCTATTTCACAGATTCCTGTGAGACCAGGTTCACATAAACACCACACCATCACCACCAGAATTCCTAGGTATCCCACGAAATTGATGACTGACGAAGCAACGTAATGTAAGTGCAAGTGGAGATGGATGGCATAAGTGAATCCTGGTCTTTCAACCATGAAACAGGTGTTTGTGTTGTGTCTTTGCAAGTTAAGTCCAGAAGTAAGTTAAGTTATCTTTGTTCTCCACCACCTCCTGAGGGAATTTATCTAGCTCTTAAGCTGTTAAATGCTCCACTATTCTCACTGTAAGCAACTCTTTTCACGTGCAATTAGCCATATGATTTCGGCTTAACATGAAAAACATCATTATAGGCAATTATCTCGTCTCATATTTTGTTATTGGTAAAGTTTGGAAAACATTTTCTCTCAATTTGAAAACAGTGAATGTAACCCCTTTTAGTCATCATGTGTCATAGATTTTCTGTTAACCATGTGGTGAAGTCAATACAATGTCACAATCAACACTGACACCGCCAAAATGAGAAATGTGTTGTTTGTGGCTTCATATCTTCATACATAAAGCATTCTTACTCTCTGGCCCTCAAATGATCTCGGCCTACTTCCAGTCAGACTGCTCGCCACATATTTTGTCTGCTACATATTGAACACATTACCCACTTACTCGTGTTTAGAAACAATCTCATTGCCAGGACTGGACCCATGCATGAAGCACGGTTTTTGATTTAAAAAAACATGATAAAAAAACAGAAAAACTAATACTGAATACTCCCAGGACCCCAAAATTGGGTCTAAATATCTTGATGATGTGGATTCACACTTTGACAAACATGTTTGAATGAAAGCCCAGCAGTGTTGGCAGCAGATGATGTGTGGAAACATTTTGTTTTATTTGTGCTTGTATACAGACTTTCTGCTTAACTATTGCATTACAAATGAAGTATTAAATATTCATTTTTCACCAATCATGACTTCATCATTAACAGACCTTTTAACAGTGGGCTGCTACTTAAAAGGCGCCTATATTATTCTATATATATTCCATGTGATGTCGAGGTGATTCAACATTCGGCTTGATATTTAAATTCCAATGCGGCACCGTTTTAAAGTAGAGACAGTTACAATTAACCCTTTATCAGGCAAAGAACTATATTTGGTAACTTCAGGTAATATTTCGAGAAAAAAGTTGCACATTTACTAGATTAAAGTGGGAAATCTACAATAAAAAAGTCACAGATTTAAGAGATTTAAAGTGGCAAATCTGGGCAAAAAAAGTCGCAGATTTACGAGAAAAAAGTGGGGAAAAAAGCAACTTTTTTCTCCCAGATTCACCACTTTAACCCTTAATAGGGCACTTATTGAAATACTTGCAAATTCCAAACTTCAACCCTAGAGAATATTGGAGAATATTACATACAGTGTAATATTCTCGAATGTGTAAAAAAAAAAAACATAAGAAAATAATATTTTGAGAAAAAAGTTTACGAGATTAAAGTGGCAAATCTACGAGAAATAAATGTGTAGATTTATGAGATTTAAAGTGGTGAATCTGGGAGAAAAAAGTTGCTTTTTTCCCACTTTTTTCTCGTGAATCTGCAACTTTTTTCGCACAGATTTGCCACTTTAATCTGGTAAATTTGCAACTTTTTTCTCGAAATATTACATGAAGTTACCAAATATAGTTCTTTGCCTGATAAAGGGTTAACTTTTCAACACTTCAATCAATCAAACTTTATTTATATAGCGCTTTTCATACATAAAAATGCATCACAAAGTGCTTGGTATGTACTGCCAAAGCAACCGTGCAAAAACAGAACAAGAAAAGATTTACTGAGCTGTGTGCATCTGTGTAAATCAGTTTTATGGAGCTGAAGAAGAATAGATTCGGCAAAAGGGGAATCTGCACACTTTTGGTTAAAAGCAACTTCATTTAGTTTAAGCTGGTTGCTTCTAAACGTGTCACTGATTACCCTGTTTGTTGTATATTTCATGAGGTGTTTTAAGATCCCTTTTCCCCCTGGTAAAGGTCCACGTCAGAGGATTAAAGCGGTTATGGGAGCGTGAAACACATTCCTCGTCTCCAGTTTTAAGGCCCACATCTAACCATTTATTATATTGACCAAATAATAAAGTCTTATTGATCTTGGCCAATGTTATTAGTTGCTGACCTACAGCTTGCTTCTTCAGGAGATGAAGAGTAGTCGGCCACAAATAAATCTGTCTTCTCCAGTCGATGGCTGCCTGCAGACTCATTTCTTTAGTTTCTCATGCAGCAGCTTTTATTATTGGACTTATAGGCAGTGTTTATTTTAACCCTCATGTTATGTTTTTTTTTTTTCAGGAAAAGCAATAAGTCAGGGCATTTTTAATTATCCAAATGTGGCAGATGCTAAAATATCCCAATAAACAGTTTATATTATATTAATAACTCCATTACTAACCATTTCAATCAATATTTAGTACAATGGTGATCTTTACCTCACACAGATCATTGTTCAATGAGGAAAATTCACTCATTTTTCATAAAAAATTCACTCATTTTTCATAAAAAATGCACGTTAAAACTTTTTTATGTACATTGGAAAGACCTACATATTAAATATAATGGTTTTACATGACATTGATTTTTTTATAAATTTTATTTTACATTTTTATTTATTTTATTTTTATGAAAAAATACTTTTAACTACTTTTAACTACTTTTTTTTTTTTTTTTTTTTTACTTTGAAATGGGTCAATTTGACCCGCAACATAACAGGAGGGTTAAATGCTTCTTTGTCTTCTATGACCTAAGATTATTTTTATTATTTTTACTGTCTGGTTGATCACTGCTATCAATATCACAAAGAATCTGAGAAACCTGAGACGTTCTTCTTTTTCCTTTTAATAACCACTTTCCTCTCTGGGAAATGAACATTTTGCCCAGTCAGTTAAAAATTAGTTATTTGATTGGTAGAAAATCAACAACAGCTGTTGGTTAAAGTAATAATAATAGTAGTAATTCCTGTAATTTCAGCCTCATGAAACAAAGCATTCACTGCTTCTTTTCTTCCTTCTCTGACGTCAGTTCAAATTGGACATCTTTTGGAATGATGCTGGACAAAACAAACCACTTAAAGAAGTCGTTACATTTACATTGTAAATAGATTAGATGACTAATCAATACATTGACTAGTAGATTGGAAATAAAATCATTAGTTTCAGTCAAAGAGGTCCAAGAATCAGTGTGGGCTATCATGTCCATGAACAGAGAGAA
This sequence comes from Centropristis striata, assembly GCF_030273125.1. Taxonomy (NCBI): domain Eukaryota; kingdom Metazoa; phylum Chordata; class Actinopteri; order Perciformes; family Serranidae; genus Centropristis; species Centropristis striata. The sequence continues at coordinate 40,626,768 of NC_081520.1, read as the reverse complement.
TTGATTTTATTTTGTAATTTTTGGGGGGAATTTGTCTTCTTTGTCAGCATTGTCTTTGTTATGCACCATTAAAACTGCTTTTGGGTTTCTTTCATGTCATTAGTGTCACAGATAATAATATTATCTTCTTTTTCCCTGCTAGTAAGGGTTCACAAAGACCACCGGGCTTTAAAAGTGTTTTCCTTTTCTAGTCTAGATTTCTAGTCATATTGGGGTGATTCTGTCCTGTCTGTGAAGATTATAAGGACATACTTTATTAAACTAAATATATTTTACTTTTATATGAATTAACAATGTACCCATAATGAGGCACAATTCATTGTTTTGTGCTAAAATAATATTTTCTATATTTTTGAACATATTTTTGATTCACAAATTCAATACCGTAATGCGTTTCCCCACACTTATATACAATAAATATTTAATATACTTTATAAAAATAAATATACATCTGTTTAAAAATGTATAATCTAACAGAATATAATCAAATATAATGTTTTTTTTTAACAATGTATAAAGAAAACAACATCTGAATGAAAATTTATGAGAAAAAATGGTTAAATGTTACGGTAATGATAGAATTGTTTGCATTAAAATATGTGTATATTTTAATAAAATACATTTAGGTGATACCAGCTAACCTTGAGCATATTTAAGTGCTTGCCAAAGAAAAAAAACAACCAAAAAAACCTTTTGTTTCTTTTATTTCTATTTAAAAATGTGTTACGGTAATGAATTTTGTTGCTCACAGTGTCTAAAAATATCTGAAAATACATTAAAATGATTTAAATAGATTATAAATTCATATTAAACAGTGACACTAGATTTATATGTTGTAAAGGGTCAAAGAAAATATGTAATCAATGCTCTTCGATTTTTGCTATGAGCTGCACCATGTTCATGGGAATCACCCATTGATTTGTGTGCACCGGAAGCTTTAATTAATGTTTTTTACTCGTGTTCTCCTGAGCTTTCTTTCTTTCTTTCTTTCTTTCTCATTGTTGGTTGTGTTTGAGAGCTGGCAACAGAAGGAAGATTTCCCTTTGATGCATTGGTGTGCACAGTCATTAGTAGCTTGCGTGCGTGTGTGTGTGTGTGTGTGTGTGTGTGTGTAAATAGGGGTTAATCAAAGAGGTAGGTTGAAATATTCACAGTTGTTGCCAAGACAAACAGACAATATGAGTAAATATTTCACACACAGCCGTTTGCTGTATGCACTAACACATTATTATTCTTGCCATGTGTGTCCACAGTTATTTGTCTATCCATCAGCTCCTCCATTGTTCACACAGCATTGCGTGAAAAGTGCTCCACACCCAGTGTAGAGTTTCTCCACAATTGGATTCTTGTGGGTTTACTTGATACTGAACACAGACACTGATATATTCTTTCCCACTATTTTTATTAAACACTTTTATGATAAACAAAATAGTTTAAATTAAAGTTTTATACTTTAAAGGGGACATATTATGCTCATTTTCAGGTTTATACTTCAGTATTCTGCACTGCAAAAAAAGAAAAGTTGGGTGAACTGAAAATTTCAAGGCAACAAACTTCTATAAAATTTAGTTGGACAATTAAACTAAATATTTTAAGTTTTGTTTTTGAGTTTGCTCAACTCTGAATTCAGATTTTTGTCAACTCAACTGTAAATTGTACTAACCTATAATTTTACATTGTAATAACTTTTAATTTTTACTTCTGCTAACTTCTGCAATGTGCTGAATTGGCACGATTGTAACGCCGCTATGAAATGTCAGCTAATGTTGCGACCACAATTTTGAGTTAGCATTGATACGCTAAGTAGCTGTAACAAGCAGCGCCACTAGCATCAGTTAGCCGCTAGCATCAGTTAACAGCTAGCATCAGTTAGCCGCTAGCTTTTGCTAATGACCGAATTTCACTGCTTTCCCTCATTTCACAACAAAGAAATATCAGAACTATTAAAGAAGTTATCAGAACTATTGTCCCTTGTTGTGAACCCCAACTTAAAGATATAAGTAACAACAACTCACCAACTTGTTTTTGAGCAGACAACTGGCTTCCTTTGTTGTGCTAACTTACATTATTGCCCTAAATGTCAATAATTTATTTTTCCAAGTTTTACCAACTTAAATCACTGTTATAGGCCAAAAAAATATAGGCTGGCTTTTTTGCAGTGTGGGTTTCTACTAGAACATGTTTACAAGTTTTAATGTCCAAAAAACATTATTTTTCGCATCCTGTCTGTCTTAATATACCTACTTTTGTCTTAAATGTTCTGCTTTAGTGTCTGTCTCTTTAAGACCCCCCTCACCATTTCTGCACCATTATTCCAGCCTGAGAATGAGTAATTGGCATTTTTCTACCTCTATATAGTAAAGTTGTGACATCACAACTTTACGGAGGTCCTGACGTCTCGTTTAGTGGCAGTTTGTGAATATGATATACATCCATTCCTCTGTAAATTGAGCATTTTGACACTTTTACAGTATTTACGTAAATAGCACGCACACCTGCTTCATCATCATAAAAGACATGGAAATCTTTCAATTTTTAAAGAATATGGCATATTTAAAATGTATTCAAAGCTTTTTCATGTTTGTTTTTTATGTATACCACTGCATTTGCTCATATGCACTTCTCGTTCCTGCAACTTGCTGAATCTGCCGTTTAAATGGTAATGTACCAGGCACACCCAAACACACCTTTGACTAATTAGAAAGCTAAAAACAACCCATTAATCATTGCACCTTGCATTGCATCCAAATGATGCACCATTTAACTAGCAAAACTGAGTTGGACACACCTTGAATGCAGTTTAAACCGTGCGCTACAGATCATTTGAATAGAAGCCTCAGGGTTTGATGAGAAATTTGTTAATATTAGAAAAAAACCAGGTATCTTGCCAACTGTCAACCGGATCCATGAGCGCTATCAGCCATCCTAAACCACCCTTGGTGTTAACTTAATAATTACATCTTCCGGGACATGATGGTACAGAGAGAACAATGGGATTCTTGTTTCATACTCCACCTTGCCAGCAGTCTCAGGAGATAAACGGCCTAATAAAACTTGGCTGAGCCTCAGCAGTGAAATACAACACCCTCACATCAAACAAACCCGAGCGAAGCAAAGAGCGGCGACGATCTGTTGTTGTGCCGACGGACGTGGAAAAGGGAAATGAAATATATTTGCATTAATAAAACCTGACGTAATAAAACACTTGATTATATACGAAGACATGAGATGGAAGGGATTCAGTTCATCTCAAATGTTTCAGCTTTAGAGGGAAAACTGCTGTGGTTTTAATGTGTGAAATTAAATCAGTGAGTAAAGGAAGTCATGACATCCCCCTTTTCCCGTTCCTTACAGTCAGCTGGCATCAGCTCGCTCATGATTCATGTATTCACCATAAAAAGCCGTATTTCATTACATGTGTTGACGTGCTGTGGACCCTGATGGGCGTTCATTTCTCTATCGCAGCTTGTAAATGATCCTGCTGACTATTTCTGACAACCCAGTATGAATCATTCAGCATTCAATAATTGATTACTCCCACATATTAAAACACTCCAGTTTTCCGGTTCACTTTTATTAAAATTTTGGGAACAAGCATCATTTCATCTTTTGCTGCGGTCTTCCCAAATTGTTCTTGCGCTGCAAACCAAAACGAGTTCTGCCTCGCTCTTCGACAACTGGGACTAAACAAATCCAATAAGATAATTGCAACCAGGCAGCCAGCGCAGATTCTGTGGTGTGGGATTTCAGGGCCCAGTGAACTGTAGCTGTTGTTTACAAGTGCAAAGAACCTGAAAATATGTGATGGGAATAAGTCCCGCTGCCCCTCCAGAGACTCCTTCACTGTCCTAAAAATACCTTCAGTGGCACTGGGAAGTCCCAGGAGGATCAATAGCTCCATGATTAGCTTTATATACTGATGCTGACAAACGGTCGGCCCCCAGATGAGTTATTTTAAGATTTATGGTCTTTGATATGTTATCGGATGTATGCTAGAGTACAAATGTGTTTATTTGGGATAAACAAGGCAGTAAACGATGAAAGGAAGCGCGCTCTTTGGGGTTTGTGAGCAATCTTGTGAAAATCAAAACATCAATATTCACAAAGAAGGCAAATGTTAAGAAAACTATAATTTGTCACTCAGAGGATTGAAACTATCTGTGGAATTTAAAAAGCATTTTTTTTCATTTGTTTTTATTGTCCATTTTACTGGGAACTACCTTTTGCCTAGTAAGATTTAAAAAAAACTGAAGTTAAAGGTCAGCTCTTTAATCTTTTAAGAAATAATTAGACGTATCTGCTTTTTGAAATACATAAAAGCATGTTACTATTTATCTTTTTTTTGTGGCTTTTTTATAGAAATGTCTTGTTTTATTCCAAAGTTTGATACTGCTGTTGAACCTGATGCAGGATGGGTTAAATGTTTGCAAGGACACAGAGATAAAACAAACTATATTTTTATTTATCTCCTCAAAGAATTGTCACTAGCACATTGATGCACTAATTATTATTGCACTATACCTTGATTGTTTGTTCTTACTTCCTGTATGTCGCTTTGGATAAAAGCGTCTGCTAAATGACTAAATGTAAATTATAAGGCCAAATTCACCCCAGATGGCTTCAGTTTATTTAAGGTGTAGGTAGTCTGTGCACTGATGAATGCCACAATCCATCCTGTCTCCTCTTTACTCCAGCTGAACCCACTGAACACAGAGATTTATGATCGGTCGGAAAAACTCACAGTGGGATGTTGACAGAGAGGAATGCTGGGTACCAAGCGCTCTGACAGAGGGATCCTTTAGAGAAAAACGATGCAAACTCTCCCAGTGTAACTGAGTTAACATAAACACAGCCACATGTGTGCTCAGTTATCAGCGTTCACTGAGACACACTTGTTATAATGGGAATGCTTCGTGGTTTTCTCTAATTCCCATTAGCAGCGTGCAAAGGAAATTAGTTAATTGAATACAGTCTGACTTATGCACAGTGGCGGTTCTAGACCAGTTCTACTGTGGGGGCACATTAAAAAACGCCAAAGATGATATTTAAGCATTCAAACCCTTTATTTTAGGTTATTTAAAAATCTAATTTAAGTATATTTTGAAGATACAAATACATTGATTGAAACAATGAGACTTACCAGCTATAAGAATAATTTTTGTACGACAATGACATTTCTCATTTTTGTGCACAATTACTTTTTTTTTATTTTGAAAGTGCAGTACAGTGAGAATTATCTTTTTTTTTACATATATATATATACACACAAGCTTTTATTGCACAATTCAACTATTATACAATGTACACAATCTTTATTTTAGCTTATATAAACATCTCATTTAAGTATATTTGGAAGATACAAATACACTGATTTAAACAATGACACTCACCAACAATAAAAAATGTTTTGTATATATATATATATATATATATATATATATTATATACACATATATATATATACATATATATGTATATATATATTAACACACATGAATTATAATTAATTCATAATTAATTAATTAATATTAATTATATACACACATATATATATATACATATATATATATACATATATATATATGTATGTATATATATATATATATATATATATATATATATATATATATTTATATATTGTATTGCACAATTAACCCTCTGGAGTCTCCAAAAGCGCCAAAACATGACTTCTTCATCACATCCAGACGTAAAAACAAAGCAGACCAAAAAAAGACACAAAATGACAAAAAAAAAAGACACAAAATGACTAAAAAAAAAGACACAAAATGACTTACAAAGACACGTAAAGACATGAAAAGGATTCAGAAATGGACAAAATAGCCCAATATGACTCCATAGAGTTAAACTATTATACAATGTAACATTCTGGGTTCCTTTTGTGTATAATGAGATATTGGTTGAACAAAAAATAGGTAAGAGTTGTGCCGTCGTTCATCGTTATAAATTGATCATTTTATTATTAACTTGACACAGGGGCCACAGCAGGGGCCCCTGGAGGCCCCTGTGTAGAACCACCACTGCTTATGCAAATCTGCACAGTGACTGAAGAATAAAAACATTTAAATCTGCACCATTATGTAACAGGCGGTGTTACTGCAGCGCACACTGAAGTCTTTGTTTAACCAAAAATAACGTCACTGCCAATTATTATTAGTTTAAAGTGTGTCATGTTTGTTTTTGAAGTCTAAAAACAAAAACAGACAGCGATTGCATGTGACACATGACTAATTGATTTGACTCTGGTTTGTTGTCAGAGTAAATCTTGGGAAAGTCATAAAACTCGGCCAGCAGTGCGTGTCAGGACTTGTTACTATTGTGTGTGTGTGTGTGTGTTATACACTGCAGATTGTCCTCTTACAGTCTGGATTCAATTAGCTCTACTTAAACGGCCAAAGAAAATTAGCTGAAATACCACAAAACAGAACGCTGCCGAAATCTGTAACCTTCTGCACAGTGAGAAGAAGTTGACATGTTGCATGAAATGTCACTATTGTGTTATTTTCCCACATCATTCTTGTGTGCAAACAGACATCCAGCTAAATAAAAATGTCCTCAACCAACCACACAATATTATTAAATAACGTCTAGTTTATCATTTGCTGTAGTGATGGAATAAAACATAGTAGTAGCAGCTCAGGGTGGCATACACCTTGCAGTCTAAAGGCGTAAGGTGTAATTCATAAACAGACTTTACTGGCTTTGTGTGAGCAGTTACACTGAACAGCAGCACATAAACAGCAAGTAGAGCCACAGTTAACCCTTTATCAGGCAAAGAACTATATTTGGTAGTTAGAGTCAGGTCATATTTAGAGAAAAAAGTTGCAAATTTACTAGATTAAAGTGGCAAATCTACAAGAAAAAAAGTTGCAGATTTAAGAGATTTAAAGTGGCAAATCTGCGCGAAAAAAGTCGCAGCTTTACGAGAAAAAAGTGGGAAAAAAGCAACTTTTTTCTCCCAGATTCACCACTTTAAATCTCATAAATCTGCGCACTTTTTCTCGTAGATTTGCCACTTTAGTCTCGTAAACTTTTTTCTCAAAATATTATTTTTGTATGTTTTTTTTTTACACATTCTGGCAGTATGTAATATCCTCCAATATTCTTGAAATTTGGAATTTGCAAGTATTTCAATGAGTGCCCTATTAAGGGTTAAAGTGGTGAATCTGGGAGAAAAAAGTTGCTTTTTTTCCACTTTTTTCTCGTAAATCTGCGACTTTTTTCGCACAGGTGTGCCACTTTAAATCTCTTACATCTGCAACTTTTTTTCTTATAGATTTGCCACTTTAATCTAGTAAATTTGCAACTTTATTCTCTAAATATTACCTGAAGTTACCAAATATAGTTCTTTGCCTGATAAAGGGTTAAAGTGCCAGTCTTAGCTTCTAACAATACTCCCTGGTCAAGATCATGTAAACTTGCCATATTTTAACCTAAAAAGCTGCAGATTTCAGCTTTAAGTACCCAAAGGGAGGAATGGGAATAGCTGAAAAGAGAGAAAAGACTATTTGGCTCTTATAATACAAAGTTACGGCCATCATTATTATTATGTTATGATATAATTTCAACATTCAGACACACTTGTCCAACTATATTAACTTCAGTGTTTCTTTGTCATTTTGTTTAACACTTTCATATTATAAATATTACATATTTAATTTAGTAATGAGCCTGTGGCCAGCAGATGACAGCCTGTGTGTCTGTGGTGACATTTCTGGGAAAAATCCCTGGTGGTGCTCAGTTAGGGACCGTTTTCTATCACGCAACAGTGGATTGTCCTTCATAGGGCTGGGCCATATGGACCAAAAGTCAAATCCCGATATATTTGGGCTGAATATACAATGTATATCCCAATATTTTTATCGCAAAGTGAGAGCAAATGTTCAGTCAAAGTCGTCACAAGTATTTTTATTAAAGCCGTTTATTAAATTAACATAAATACTGTATAAGGATAAAGGAGTACCTTTAAAAAAGAAAACAGATAATGGCTCCTTAAAGTTCACATATAAATAAAAAAAAATATGTTAAAAGAGATGCCTATTTGAAAAACCCTACTTAGCCACAGATTATATACATTGTCTACTCTGCCTGTTGTCATAATTATCAATACTTCTGACATTTTATTTCTTTGATTGTCTAAATATTCAACTATTTCTTTTTATTTATTTACAAGATCAACACTAATGTTATAACTATGTTATGTCAGAACTACTTATTTCTGTATTTAATTTATTTATTGTAATGTCTCAGGATGTTTATTGTGATGTCTCTTACTTCAAATTCTGTCAGGAAATGTTATGTAAAATTATTAAAATGGTTAAATAAAAAGTAAAAAAAAAAATATATGTTAAATGAAAATAGCATATGAAATAAAATAGGCCAATCTTTTTCTGAAATAAATATATTTATATGAGAAAAGAATAACAAACATTATAAAATAACTAAATATGACAAACTCTAGTAAGGGCAGCATTTATATGTAAAGAAAGAAAAAGTTTTGAACTGTATTGATATATGCAGTATGGTCTAATTCCATATCACATTTAAAAATATATCGATATATTTTTTTATTTTTATATATTTTTATTTTTCCCACTCTGCTAGATTTGGGAGTAAACTTTTACTCTGACATCTACAAAAACACACCTGCAAATACTGCCCTGCTTATTCTAATAATAATAATAATAATAATAATACATTTTATTTGTTATGCACTTTACATTACAGGAAATCTCAAAGTGCTACAGGTTAAAAGCATAACATTCTAATTATAAAAAGGATAAAAAAGGGGAAAAAAAACAGCTAAAAACAGAAAACATACGTACATACATACATAATCTAAAAACCATCTAGATTCTACTGCAAAGACAACCAAAGCCAACCTGTAACTTTAAACTCCACACGTTATTTGCAGCCTTCCTGGTTCTTTGACCTCTTGTTCATAACTTAAAAAGAATGATGGATAATCCTGCAAAAACAGGACCTGGGTTTTAAAACAACAAAATAATTTCAAGTGAATGTTGTTCGTTGCCAGGAAAATGAAAGATAACAACTTATAAAGGGCCAGTTTAGCTCAACTGTTGATGAAATGAAATGATGAAGTGTGCGTATGGCCTGGAACTGGAAATGTTTGATTAAAAGATAAATATAAGATACAATCAATCTAAAATATGTGCAATAATGACGCATGTTAACCCTTTATCGGGCGAAGAACTATATTTGGTAACTTCAGGTAATACTTTGAGAAAAAAGTTGCAAATTTATTAGATTAAAGTGGCAAATCTGCGCAAAAAAAGTTGCAGATTCACAAGAAAAAAGTGTGAAAAAAGCATTTTTTTTCTCCCAGATTCACCACTTTAAATCTCATAAATTTACTAGATTAAAGTGGCAAATCTACAAGAAAAAAAGTTGCAGATTTAAGAGAAAAAAGTGGGAAAAAAGCAACTTTTTTCTCCCAGATTCACCACTTTAAATCTCATGAATCTGCACATGTAAGCTCATTTAAACATCTCATTTAAGTATATTTGGAAGATACAAATACATTGATTTAAATAATGAGACTCACCAACAATAACAGTTTTCTTTGCATGACAATGACATTTCTCATTTTTGTGCACAATCACTTTTTTTATTTTGAAAGTGCAGTACAGTCAGAATGATGGCATGCTTCTTTATTAACCCTTTATCAGGCAAAGAACTATATTTGGTAACTTCAGGTAATATTTCGAGAAAAAAGTTGCAAATTTACTAGATTAAAGTGGCAAATCTACAAGAAAAAAAGTCGCAGATTTAAGGGATTTAAAGTGGCAAATCTGCGCGAAAAAAGTTGCAGATTTACCAAAAAAAATGGAAAAAAAGCAACTTTTTTCTCCCAGATTCACCACTTTAAATCTCATAAATCTGCACATTTTTTCTTGTAGATTTGCCACTTTAATCTCGTAAACTTTTTCCTCAAAATACTATTTTTGTATGTTTTTTTACACATTCTGGCAGTATGTAATATTCTCCAATATTCTCTAGGGTTGAAGTTTGGAATTTGCAAGTATTTCAATGAGTGTCCTATTAAGGGTTAAAGTGGTGAATCTGGGAGAAAAAAGTTGCTTTTTTTCCACTTTTTTCTCGTAAATCTGCAACTTTTTTTGCGCAGATTTGCCACTTTAAATCTCACAAATCTGCGCTTTTTCTTCTCGTAGATTTGCCACTTTAATCTCACAAACTTTTTTCTCAGAATATTATTTTCGTATGTTTTTTTTTTTACACATTCTGGCAGTATGTAATATCCTCCAATATTATCTAGGGTTGAAATTTGGAATTTGCAAGTATTTCAGTGAGTGTCCTATTAAGGGTTAAAGTTAAATTTGCTTAACATAACAAGTACCAAGACGTCTCCTGATATTGATATCTTTCAAAAGATAATCTTGCACAATGTGACCTCAGACATTAGCAGCATGTAGTACATACAGTACTGGTCACTGCTTCACAGCTTTATCTCTCATAGAGGAACTGTGGTCAGCGCCTCTGTTGCAACAGCAGCAAGTTGTTGCAACATTTCAACCTATTCTTATCATATATTGACACATATCATCGCCCGACTTCATAGCTCACTCTGCCAAGTTTGTTTAAACTGGGTTTTTCCTTTCGACTGTTGCTGCCACTTCCTCTTTAGGGCTGCTGTGTAAGTTTCTTCGTCAGCAATTTCCTTTTTTTTTCTCCCCGTTATCAAGCAGCAACACAACTCCTACAGCTTCTAACTTCTAGAGATCACAGCGATCAACTCACAAAAATAATTGATATTACAAGAACGCTGTGAAATTACTCCACTAGAAGTCAAATTTCCTACATTCAAAAGTACAAAAGTGTCAAAAAGAAAAGTACTTGTTATGCAGAATTATTATTTTTACTCCAAATATACTGATGGATTATTCTTTTTGACACATTTATGTAAGCTGCATTTTACTGTGGTCAAGAAAAGGTTGACTTTTAACTATATATCTCACAGTTATGTGGTTTAATCTAGAAAAATGCATAATCAATTTAAATTTATCATGTTTTTCTTGTTAAATCTTGACCTGAAAAGTAACTGAAAGCTCATTTAACTGCTGTTTTGACATTATAGTTCACACACAAATACACTTTTTTAACATGTTCATTTTTGTTATTGTCATTATAACTTGCTGATGTTATACATTTGTTTTCTCTATTGTCAGTTTATTACTTTCTAATGAAATTTTAGGTGGAGGCTTTAAATAAATAAGCCCATCTGGGTTTTCTGCCTCTCCCTGCACTTTACATTATATGTTATCTTTGTCATTTTATGTAATTCTAACTGTGCAAATAAAAAAATAAAAAAAATAAAGTAACTGAAGATGTCAGCGAACTGTAGTTGAGTAAACAGTACTCTCAAATGTAATGGAGTAGAAGTTACATGAATAAATACACAGGTAAAGTACAAGTAACTTTAAATTGTACTTAAGTACAATACTTAGGTAAATGTAGTTAGATTCCAGTACAAACTGGATGAATTTTATATTAAATTCACATTTTTTTAAACAAACTGAGGAATAAAAACAGCCTGATCTGTCGCAGAGTGCAATCATGTGTACATGTGAAATGTTTTCTTGCACTGTGGTCACTTTTCCTCCCAGATAATTGACTATTGAGTGTCAGACTGACGCCGCGGCCTTTCCATTTGGCAGAATGCCGGTGAAAGGTCTAATGGCCCCATGCAGGTAACTGACTGCAGCCTGGGGCCCTGCTTAAAAAGGAAACTGACTAATGGACCTCGTTTGTAACTCCCCTGATGAAACTTTTCTGAAGACAGACACAAGCTGACTCTCCTCATTAACAATTCATGTTTTCTTGCTCCTGAAACAACACATTTACATTTAAATGACTCCTGTGTGAAGTGAACTCCTTAATACTGCATATGATCATGAAGCTAGAGATTTGTTTTCTGGCTTGAAAGTCACAAAAACAAAGACTGAAGAGAAACAGACATGACAGAAAAGTAAATTACACGCACCAGATGCATGTTGCCAGCATGCACCCACTCCTTTTTCCTGTCTGTATCTTTTTCGGTGCCTCAGACGACACAAACCTCCTCCTCACTAACTTCCTAACCCAGATTGTGGATCAGTGAAAACCCCTTCAATGCCTGTTCACTATATGACTCACCACCAGCATACTGCAAAAAAGAAAAGTTGGGTGAACTAAAAATTTCAAGGCAACAAACTTCGATAAAATTTTAAGTTGGACAGTTAAACTAAATATTTTAAGTTTTGTTTTTGAGTTTGCTCAACTCTGAATATCTCTGGCACGATTGTAACGTTGCTATGAAATGTCAGCTAATGTTGTGACCACAATTTTGAGTTAGCATTGATACGCTAATGGCTACTCTTGTAGCTGTAACAAGCAGCGCCGCTAGCGTCAGTTAGCCGCTAGCTTTCGCTAATGACCAAATTTCACAACAAAGAAATAAGAGTTAGCAGAACTATTGTCCCTTGTTGTGAACCCCAACTTAAAGATATAAGTAACAACAACTCACAAACTTGTTTTTGAGCAGACAACTGGCTTCCTTTGTTGTGCTAACTTACATTATTGCCCTAAATATCAGTAATTTATATTTCCAAGTTTTACCAACTTAAATCACTGTTTTAGGCCAAAAAATACAAGTTATGAAATGTCAGCTAATGTTGTGACCACAATTTTGAGTTAGCATTGATACGCTAATGGCTACTCTTGTAGCTGTAACAAGCAGCGCCGCTAGCATCAGTTAGCCGCTAGCATCAGTTAGCCGCTAGCTTTCGCTAATGACCAAATTTCACATCAAAGAAATAAGAGTTAGCAGAACTATTGTCCCTTGTTGTGAACCCCAACTTAAAGATATAAGTAACAACAACTCACAAACTTGTTTTTGAGCAGACAACTGGCTTCCTTTGTTGTGCTAACTTACATTATTGCCCTAAATGTCAATAATTTATATTTCCAAGTTTTACCAAATTAAATCACTGTTTTAGGCCAAAAAATACAAGCTGGCTTTTTTGCAGTGTGGGTTTCTACTAGAACATGTTTACAAGTTTTAATGTCCAACAAACATTATGTTTCGCATACTGTCTGTCTTCATATACCTACTTTTGTCTTAAACGCTCTGCTTTTGTCTCTTTAAGACCGTAAGTCAGTAATTTATATTTCCAAGTTTTACCAAATTAAATCACTATTTTAGGCCAAAAAATACAAGTTGGCTTTTTTGCAGTGATATGATAAGGTCCTTCAGCATAATATTGAATATTGTGGTGGCTTGTGGATGGAAATCCAATCAACTTCAATGTTGTTGTGAATCCTGGATCAATGCGTTCTACTGGACAGTTGACAGCTTTGGATTTCTGTTGAACTTCCTGTGAACTCCACCTTCAGGCTGAGTTTTAAGGACGGAAAGTGGCTTTGATTTGAAAGAGAGGGCAGAGGTTCACTAGAAAAATGAGAAGTGAGAAAGCCATATATCTCGCCACGCTCAAAACTGGAACACTTGTTAGTTTCACACACCCTTGACAAACTGTGACTTCTGAATTATTGTTGTTTCACAAAAATTAAACAAACATTCATATATTCACAGCAGGGTACATTCCTACAGTCAGCCCTGTAATTTGTATTTCAAATTAAGTAATTTAACCAGCCATATTCGTACTTAACTGCCAAGAATACACAGATGTTGGCTTAATTTAACAGAATACCCCCCATTCATCCTAATACAATCACTGTCTAGCCAAAAATCTCAGTATGTCAACTGAGTACAAGTGGATTATCAAGGAAAAAGGGGTAGCTACAGGCCAAAACCTCTGCAATACGATACAATTACTTCTAACTTGTTGTAAGTTAAACAAAAGAAAACAGAACAAAGACTTCTGAATAATGTTACCTCCCTCTTGGAAAACAAGAAAATACCAATCTCACGCCCTTCTATTAAGAACAGAGAGTCAGGATGTGTTAACCCATAAGAACCCAGACCTGTTTATCCTTGAAGCAAAATTATGTATATACCACAGACCAAGTGGACCACAATTCTGATGTTTAAGGAAAAAAAAAAAATATTATCCCTAAATGTCAAAGAGCTGTGAAGTGACATAAACGTTACATTGGGTGTTTATGGTATTTATGTTTATGATATTTCTTATTTTAAAATAAACAAACTAGACAGCTTTTCTGCTTACAGAAACACAAATTTGCCTTTTGCATCTCCACAATATATATAACAATATTGTGACATTAATAGTGCTGTTTAACACCAAATAATCTTTCAGATTTGTTTTTTAAGTAGCAAAATAATACATCAATAATAAATAAATTTTAAAAAACGTGTTCCTTTTTGTTTGTATCTCCATAACATATATCAAAATTGTGACTTTAATTTGTTCAGTTCCCTATTAATGGATTAGAATTGTTAAATGGGTTTAAATTTAGCCTCGTAACAAAAAATAAGCTTTTTGAAATTTGCTACTTTTTCACATTTCTGTTCCCAGTCACAGCTTCATTTTGGAGAAGTCACTTCCTGTTAAAGTCACATGACCACCACACCAGGGTGTTGAGTATATGTCACTTAGGGATTTAATGAGTTAAAGTCAAACATAAAGCTGAATATGGGAGATTCTAGAAGATTTAAAGTGTTTGTTACACAGGTGTCACCATAGGTTCTTATGGGTTAAAGAGCATTATCTGTCCCTTAAAGCCCATCATAAATACTTTAAGCAATGTGGGAAACAGTTAGCCAGGTTCTGTCAACCAGCATTTAATTAACATGCTGTACTTAGTGAGTTTAACTTGCACATAAAACAAAAATGTTAAAACGTCATTCTGTGGTTTTAGGTCAAGTAACATGCTGTAACCATTTCCTCCAGCTGGGTGGAGTGAAACCACCCTGGAGTCTTGTTGTCATGGCCTGGGCACGGATTTGGTTTCAGAGGAGGGAAGAGAGAGAAAAGTGCCAGGGCTGTTCCCAATGTTTGAAGCTTTGAGGCTCATTCATAACACTGACATTTAGCATGTCTCTGCATTCAGTTTAAACCTTCAGGATTTCTGCACAGTTAGATTCTGGGGGTGGCTGCGTAGGGCTGTGTCTGACATTCAAACATTTCCAGTAACTCAAGAGCGCTGGAAAGACAGATGTAATCATTTCCAAAATGTAAGTTTTTATCAAGAAAAATCCTTTTTTAAATCCATATTTGTTAGCATTTAGCCTCCCGCTTGCTGCACACAAAGGGAGGCATGCTTCTTTATTTACCCTTTATCAGGCAAAGAACTATATTTGGTAACTTCAGGTAATATTTAGAGAAAAAAGTTGCAAATTTACTAGGTTAAAGTGGCAAATCTACAAGAAAAAAAGGTGCAGATTTAAGAGATTTAAAGTGGTGAATCTGCGCGAAAAAAAGTCGCAGATTTACGTGAAAAAAAGTGGGAAAAAAGCAATTTTTTTCTCGCAGATTCACCACTTTAAATCTCATAAATCTGCAAAAAATTTTCTACTCAGATATGCCACTTTAATCTCACATCTTTTTTCTCAGAATATTATTTTTGTAAGTTTTTTTTTTACAGATTTGCCACAATTTTGTGCCTTTTTTTGGTAATTTTGTGCCTTTTTTTGGTAATTTTGTGTCTTTTTTTGGTAATTCTGTCTTTTTTGATAATTTTGTGCTTTTTTTTGGTAATTTTGTTCCTTTTTTTGGTAATTTTGTGTCTTTTTTTGGTAATTCTGTGTCCTTTTTGGTAATTTTGTGTCTTTTTTTGGTAATTCTGTGTCTTTTTTGATAATTTTGTGCCTTTTTTTGGTAATTTTGTTCCTTTTTTTGGTAATTTTGTGTCTTTTTTGATTTTTTTGTAATTCTGTGTCTTTTTTGATAATTTTGTGCCTTTTTTTTTTGGTCATTTTGTGTCTTTTTTTGGTAATTCTGTGTCCTTTTTGGTCATTTTTTGTCTTTTTTTGGTGATGATTTCAAAGTTCTGGAAAAGTCTCATGTTGCATTGCAACAATCCCACATGTATTCTGATGCATTTCATTGGCCAAGAGACTGAAAATAGGTGGGAAAAAAAACTACAAATACTACAAAACGACATATCCACTTTCCAGGCTTTAATGGGTTAAGTCTAGCATGGCACTGCAGCATTTCTCTCTCGCTCCTTGCTGGCTCGCTGCTGTAAACAGTCGCCCCTGAAAGGCCTGTAATCTCTGCGCTGCCTCCTCTTATCCCTGTGTAATGATCCCGCAGTGAAACAGGATCAGGAAGAAGGAGTTGGGAAGAGTCCTCCAGGACCACGAGATGGAAAATAATGGCTCGTAGAGTCTAGACATCCATTACGTGGTCTGTTTCCTGAAAGACACAGCGATCATCAGCCCTAAATAGCATTTCATGCGTCTGCCAGGATGTACCCATTTAAACCACCTGGGTCCAGGTACTTGAATATCCTCAGTCATCATGATAGCAAAGTGCTAAAAGAAGATTTAATACTCCTAAAATAGAAATCCAGTACAATAAGTACATCCTTTTCCACAGCAATGAATTTTTAAATCTCGAGAATATTAAGCTTTGAAATTGAAATGTGGAAAAGAAATATTAAAATATCCTAGATAAATAAAACATAAATAGATAAACTACAACCAAAACAGATAAAATAGACTTTCAGGCTTTTCTGTTGACAAAACATTTAAATGAGATAATCATTATGTATTATATATATACATATTTTTTTATTAAAATAACATAAACAGCTGGAATGGCTGCTTGGGAAATAAAGTTTTTCTGGGCAATTCTTACTGCTTGTCAAACATTTGCAGCTTTACTTAAAACACAAAAAAGCACAAAAAGTTACACATGTACACAACAATATATTGAGTCCAGAAAAAAACTATTGTGTCCATTTTTATATATCGAATGATAAGTCAATATAGTAACTATAGACTACAATCCAGTTCTGTTTGACATGGTAGTTTTAGCTCTAAGTCCAGGTACAGATTGTATAAAATGTATAAAACATGTGTTCATATATTTAGGCTGAATATGGATATACGATATTTATCCCGATATATTTACTGCAAAGTGTAGTGCAAAGTGTTGTATAACAACAGGAGCACCTGTTTTAAAAATCAAAGCTCCATAAAGTGCACATTTAAATAAATATCTTAAATAAAATTAGCCTACGGAATAAAATAGGCCAATCTTTTTCCAAAATAAATATATTTATGTGACAGGCCTACAATCCAGTTCTGTTTGACATGGTAGTTTGAGCTATAAGTCCAGGTACAGATTGTATAAAATGCAGTATATATGTGTGGCTGTCTGTGAATGTGCTGCATGCATCTGTATATACAGTAAACGTGTGTACATATTTGCTTTTTCAGGATTTATACGTCTATGACAGCTCGCGGTATGTTCCTATGAAGCTCTCTGCATCGGCACGATCCTCTGTTCTCCTGAATAATCACCCTGAGCTGATACATTAATATGCTCGTGTTTAAGGAGAGCCTGACATCTCTCATCAGTTTTGGCCCCACAGGCCTGCAGTGCTTGGAGAGGACAGCTGGTGATTTGTGGGCGTCTCCGTGCAGGGCTTGAGGTCTGTTGAAAGGACCATAAGAGGCAGGGTGGGCATGCAGCAGCAGCAGAAACAGAGGATGAGGCTGGTAGATGTGCAGCGAGACAACAAAGGGAGAGTGTGTGAGGATGCGTGTCTGTTTGAAATGTTTCTGGCAGCACAGCGTGATGAATAAAGTGTTCGATAACCGCGCGGTGAGCATAAGAGGCATTCGTCATCGTGTTTGTTAGTGTGTTTTATGCCAGTATAGGCCTAAGATTAATTTTTACTTCAAGTATTCATTTAAATAACAAATTGTTGCCAGCATACGGTCTGTTACTTCAGTGGTTCTCAACCTTTTTGAGTCGCGACTCCCCAATTTAACATGCATGTTGTCCGTGACCCCCGCTCACTGAACACAATCTCACATGCACAGTTCAGATCATACAAAAAAGAAACAAAATGACCAAAAAAAAGGAAACAAAATGACCAAAAAGGAAACAAAATTACCAAAAAAGACACAAATTGACCTAAAAAGACACAAATTGACCTAAAAAGACACAAAATGACCTAAAAAGACACGAAATGACAAAAAAAAGAAACAAAATGATCAAAAAAATACACAAAATTACCTAAAAAGACACAAAATTACCAAAAAAAGACACAAAATTACCAAAAAAATAAACAAAATGACCAAAAAAAGACACAAAATGACCAAAAAAGAAACAAAATGACCAGAAAAGACACAAATTGACTACAAAATGATCAAAAAAAGACACAAAATGACCTAAAAAGACACAAAATGACCAAAAAAGACACAAAATGACCAAGAAAAGAAACAAAATGACCAAAAAAGACACAAATTGACTACAAAATGATCAAAAAAAGACACAAAATTACCTAAAAAGACACAAAATTACCAAAAAAAGACACAAAATGATCAGAAAAAGAAACAAAATAATAAAAAAGACCCAAAATTACCAAAAAAACCAAAAAAAGACCCAAAATTACCAAAAAAAAGAAACAAAATTACCAAAAAACGACACAAAATGACCAAAAAAGAAACAAAATGACCAGAAAAGACACAAATTGACTACAAAATGATCAAAAAAGACACAAAATGACCTAAAAAGACACAAAATGACCAAAAAGACACAAAATGACCAAGAAAAGAAACAAAATGACCAAAAAAGACACAAATTGACTACAAAATGATAAAAAAAAGACACAAAATGACCTAAAAAGACACAAAATTACCAAAAAAGACACAAAATGATCAGAAAAAGAAACAAAATGATCAGAAAAAGAAACAAAATGATCAAAAAAAGACACAAAATTACCTAAAAAGACACAAAATTACCAAAAAAAGACACAAAATTACCCAAAAAATAAACAAAATTACCAAAAAAGACACAAAATGACCAAGAAAAGAAACAAAATGACCAAAAAAGATACAAATTGACTACAAAATGATCAAAAAAAGACACAAAATGACCTAAAAAGACACAAAATGACCAAAAAAGACACAAAACGACCAAAAAATGAAACAAAATGATCAAAAAAAGACACAAAATGACCAAAAAAAGACACAAAATGACCAAAAAAAGAAACAAAATGACCAAAAAAAGAAACAAAATGACCAAAAAAGACACAAATTGACTACAAAATGATCAAAAAAAGACACAAAATGACCTAAAAAGACACAAAATTACCAAAAAAAGACATTAAGTGACCAAAAAGACTAAAACACATTAACACACGCTGACTTCCAAAATGATTTGGCGATCCCCAGAAATCATCTCGCGACCCCAATTGGGGTCCCGACCCCAAGGTTGAGAATAGTTGTGTTGCTTGGTCATAAGCTAAGACAGTAGATGGTGTTTTGATTCTTGTTGTAACGGAGGTTAAAAGGGACAGTTGGAACCTGGTCTCACAGGAATCCGTGATAGTTAAACTGTTTATTTAAGTGAACATAAATACTGTATAACAACAGGAGAACCTGTTTTAAAAATCAAAGCTCCCATAAAGTGCACATTTAAATAAATATCTTAAATAAAATTAGCCTATGGAATAAAATAGGCCAGTCTTTTTCCAAAATAAATATATTTATGTGAGAAAAGAATAACGAACATTACAAAAGAACTGAATATAGTAAGGGCAGCATTTATATATAAAGAAAAAAGTGAACTATATCAATATATGAAATATGGTCTAATTCCATATCATATTTAACCCTCTATGGTACACATTATGATGCCAGTTGGGAAAAAAATGTGTTTTTCTCTCTTGAAATAGACTAAATAAACATAATATGTAGAAATTTTGTAATTTTTTTTGTTGTTGAAGTTTTTGGGGTTTGTTGCGGTGCTCAAGTGAAAAAAATAAATAATTTTAACATCATTATTTAATAAACGTGTGCAAAAGATTCATTAGCTTCAACAGGGTACAATTCATAAATTTTAAATTTAAAAACATTATAACAGGAACTTTTTAGACTAGTTTCTTGTCTGAATGTTGCCTGTAGGCATCATTGTACAATAGAGGGTTAAAAAGATATCGATATATCTTTTATATTGATATAACGCCCAGCCCTATCCACTGTGTCATGTTTTGTGCTCACATCCTGGCAAATATATCTGTTTGTGAATCTCTAGTTTCAGACTAGCTGGTAGTTACGAGGAAATGAGGAAGGAGGTACCACACAAACTGTGTGAGTACATGGGTAACTCAGACATTTATGACATTACTTCATCATCACAGGAAATGTTCAGTGTAATGTTGAATAGAGTATCTGAGGGAGAAAACACTGTCTGACTTTGAAGTTTTTTGTTGGTCTCCCTCAAACGTTCTCACGTGTGCCTTTGTGAGTAATATAATAATCCATAAATACTTTGTACTTTGTGCATTCAGCCTGTGCAATCAGTGAGAATCTGACAGTAATTCTTACTATATTTTTCACCTTTATTTATTCAGGGAGGGCCAATTGAGAGCAAGCTCTCATTTCCAATGGCGCCCTGATTACAGCACAAATACAATTCATCACATTACACTACATATCCATAATAATATATAATCAACAGAAGCACAATAAATTCAATGAGCACATACACATTCAGAAATCATAAGATTAATAAGAATGTCTTTAAAATGATTAAAAGGAATCAGTGTATCCAACTGAAAGACACGAAATGACCTAAAAAGACACAAAATGACCAAAAAAAGGCACAAAATGACAAAAAAAAGAAACAAAATGACCAAAAAAAGAAACAAAATGACCAAAAAAAGAAACAAAATGATCAAAAAAAGACACAAAATGACCAAAAAAAGAAACAAAATGACCAAAAAAAGACACAAAATGACCAAAAAAAGACACAAAATGACCAAAAAAAGAAACAAAATGACCAAAAAAAGACACAAAATGACCAAAAAAAGAAACAAAATGACCAAAAAAAGAAACAAAATGACCAAAAAAAGACACAAAATGATCAAATAAAGAAACAAAATGACCAAAAAAAGACACGAAATGACCTAAAAAGACACAAAATGACCAAAAAAAGAAACAAAATGACCAAAAAAAGACACAAAATGATCAAAAAAAGACACAAAATGACCAAAAAAAGACACAAAATGATCAAAAAAAGACACAAAATGACCAAAAAAAGACACAAAATGACCAAAAAAAGAAACAAAATGACCGAAAAAGACCCAAATTGACTACAAAATGATCAAAAAAAGGCACAAAATGACCAATATGATCTGAAGCTCAATAGGCTCGATAAGTAGAACGGTAGTTTTTTCAGTAGTGCCTTATAAATAAACAATAAACAGTGTTGCTCCCTTCTTAGAGCCAGGGAACATTGTGATAGAGGTGGCAGTGAGGGGTCATGAACCCATCGCCAGTAATAAATCTAATAACAGAATGATAAATTGTATCAAGTAGTTTTAGGACCGAGGGACAGGTTGTGCAATCCAAGAAATTTCACAGAGCCTCAAATAACCTGAAATACTTCCTAAAAAAGTCAAGAACATCTGGGGCTTGTTCTTGTTCTGTTTTGCTTTCGACCATTTGTAACAAATTGTGACACATGTAAGATGACGAGGCTGTTCCAGGGTGTTGGTTTGAAGTTATTGTGCCACTGAGCTCAACATCCTCTTTGAGGCATCACAAGATAATTGCTGTTGTTTTGGGTTTTGCACACACAGTCAGCCTCTCCCTCTCTCTCTCTCTCTCTCTCTCTCTCTCTCTCTCTCTCTCTCTCTCTCTCTCTCTCTCTCTCTCTCTGTGTCTGTCTCGTGGGTGTATCTGTAGATCAATATGTTCGCGACCACATCCGTGCGAGTTTTGCCAGTTAATGAGCGAGGAGAGGACTCAGTCAGCCCTGTGTCTGCTCCCTGTGGCAGGCTGGTTTGGCCTGGCTCCCTCTGGCCCTTCTCACTCCATCTCCAGCTGATTAGTTTTCAGTGCAGGCCCTAGCAACAGGGAAACATTTACACCAATGCATAAGAGCACTCAATCAGCACAGGCCATTAATTAGGGCCACTGTTTGTTGGATATTTCATGGAGGAAATGGAGAATTGTTGATAGAGAAGACAAGCGAGGTGACAAAGACGCTTCCTGGGCCAGCTGTTGCTTTTCTCTCTGCCCGGCATGAATAAAAGCAGCCAGCTGCTGCTGCCGCTCAGCAGCCTGTCATACCTTACAAAAAAAGAAACAAAATGATCAAAAAAAGACACAAAATGACCTTAAAAGACACAAAATTACCAAAAAAAACACAAAATGACCAAAAAAAGACACAAAATTACCTAAAAAGACACAAAATGACCAAAAAAAGAAACAAAATGATCAAAAAAAGACACAAAATGACCAAAAAAGAAACAAAATTACCAAAAAAAGACACAAAATGACCAAAAAAAGATACAAAATGACCAAAAAAAGAAACAAAATGATCAAAAAAAGACACAAAATGACCAAAAAAAGAAACAAAATGACCAAAAAAAGACCAAAAAAAGACACAAAATGACCAAAAAAAGAAACAAAATGACCAAAAAAGACACAAATAGACTACAAAATGATCAAAAAAAGACACAAAATGACCTAAAAAGACACAAAATGACCAAAAAAGACACAAAATGACCTAAAAAAGACACAAAATGACCAAAAAAAGAAACAAAATGACCAAAAAAAGACATTAAGTGACCAAAAAGACTAAAACACATTAACACACGCTGACTTCCAAAATGATTTGGTGATCCCCAGAAATCATCTCGCGACCCCAATTGGGGTCCCGACCCCAAGGTTGAGAATAGCTGTGCTACTTGGTCATGAGCTAAGACAGTAGATGGTGTTTTGATTCTTGTTGTAACGGAGGTTAAAAGGGACAGTTGGAACCTGGTCTCACAGGAATCCGTGATAGTTAAACTGTTTATTATATAGAAACAAAATTACCATAAAAAGAAACAAAATGACCAAAAAAAGATACAAAATGACCAAGAAAGACACAAATTGACTACAAAATGAGAACACAAAAAGACAAGCGAGGTGACAAAGACGCTTCCTGGGCCAGCTGTTGCTTTTCTCTCTGCCCAGGATGAATAAGCAGCCAGCTGCTGCTGCCGCTCAGCAGCCTGTCATACCTTAAAGGTCAATACGACAGAAAGTTGTGGTTTTGTCATGCAGCATTGTCTGCATCTGTATCCAGGACACTTTGTACTTCTGTAAAAATAAAAGCCATGCTCGCATCGCGGCGAGCGTGCTTTGTTGAGATGTTGACATTGTGTAAAGCCGAGCATTACGAGATGAAGCGCAGCCTCGACTGACACTGATGCTAAACATGTGCTCTCATCTGGTTTTAACACCAAAGTGCCGACAGCTTCATCATGTTCTGCTGTTACAGAGACTCCAATCAGGTTTGATTTGGCTCCTTGCACCGGACAAAATGTTTAATCTTGCGGGATCATGACGAGTTACCAAAGGCCCGGTTCTGCTCTGCTTGTGATAATGCTGCACAAACCAAACACACCCAAAGCACTGAAGGAAACCTGCTGCAAGTGTGACGACACAGAGATAAAAAGCTCAGCTTGTCAATCTTGCCCTGCATTATTCCATTAATACCATTATATTGAGTTCTTTGCATGTAAGCTTCATGTAAGACACAAAATGACCAAAAAAGACACAAAATGACCAAAAAAAAGACACAAAATGACCAAAAAAAATAAACAAAATGACCAAAAAAAGACACAAAAATGACCAAAAAAAGACACAAAAATGACCAAAAAAAGAAACAAAATGACCAGAAAAGACACAAATTGACTACAAAATGATCAAAAAAAGACACAAAATTACCTAAAAAGACACAAAATGACCAAAAAGACACAAAATGACCAAGAAAAGAAACAAAATGACCAAAAAAGACACAAAATTACCAAAAAAAATAGACAAAATGACCAAAAAAAGACACAAAAATGACCAAAAAAAGACACAAAAATGACCAGAAAAGACACAAATTGACTACAAAATGATCAAAAAAAGACACAAAATGACCTAAAAAGACACAAAATGACCAAAAAGACACAAAATGACCAAGAAAAGAAACAAAATGACCAAAAAAGACACAAATTGACTACAAAATGATCAAAAAAAGACACAAAATGACCTAAAAAGACACAAAATGACCAAAAAAGACACAAAATGACCAAGAAAAGAAACAAAATGACCAAAAAAGACACAAATTGACTACAAAATGATCAGAAAAAGAAACAAAATGATCAAAAAAAGACACAAAATTACCTAAAAAGACACAAAATGACAAAATGGCCGAGCATTACGAGATGAAGCGCAGCCTCGACTGACACTGATGCTAAACATGTGCTCTCATCTGGTTTTAACACCAAAGTGCCGACAGCTTCATCATGTTCTGCTGTTACAGAGACTCCAATCAGGTTTGATTTGGCTCCTTGCACCGGACAAAATGTTTAATCTTGCGGGATCATGACGAGTTACCAAAGGCTCGGTTCTGCTCTGCTTGTGATAATGCTGCACAAACCAAACACACCCAAAGCACTGAAGGAAACCTGCTGCAAGTGTGACGACACAGAGATAAAAAGCTCAGCTTGCCCTGTATTATTCCATTAATACCATTATATTGAGTTCTTTGCATGTAATCTTCCTAATCCGAGTAATGAATCATCAAAATGTCCAGAATCAAAAAGCAAAAGTGTCTAGACGGCGTTCATGGGAACAGAAAATGATCAGTCATTATGGAAATACAACAACTGTCATTTTGCACAATTCATTTCACATATTTAAGATAAACATTATATGTTGCTTCTTGCAAAGCCTTTTATCTACTGCTGAACGCACCACAGAGCAGCTCTGCGTCATAAGTTAGAGGTGAAGTTTCACCACAGATAAGAGATTTACAAATACATCAGGTATCAGACTGGGTAACGCTTTATATTAAGGTCCTTGTAATAACCATTAATTAACAAGTAATAAGGCCCTTGTAAGTCCTTACAAGATGCTTATTAACATTATTATGTGTTTATAAGCTTATATAAGTGTTAATAATGGCATTACAAACACCCATGACCCACCCATTATGTCTTTGCCATGCCTTTATTAATCTTATTTTGTTTGCTTATTGATATTAAAAGATACTTTTATTGCTCACCTATTATAAGTTAACTATGCTTTTTGCAACTACCGGATCTAAAGCGAGAACAATGCCTTATTACTTGTTAATTAATGCTTATTAAGGACCTTATTATAAAGCGTTACCTCAGACTGATTCAATGCACATACAGTCCAGACATACTGTAATATCTTTAGCATTTCATGATACAATCCTGCGTTATAGCATCATGAATAAGTTAACCTTGTTCCATGAAAATCAAATCAGATTTGAACCGTTGGTGGTTGAAGGTATCGAGCGACTCCAGATGTTTCTAGTGTCAAAGAAAGCATGTGGGTATTGATTATGGCAGCACTATTGTTTATGCTGTGAATAAAACTACTACTGGCGGATAATTGTTGGAATTTAAGATAACCTAGTGGATTACTTTCTAGTTGAAGTTGGGATGATGCTGTAAAATGCCTTTCTGTTGTCAGGCTGGACTGGACCAGAATAATAATTTAAATTCCTGTGGTTGATACAGCTTTTGTAGTCTTATTTCAGTCTGATGGTAGTTGGCAAAGTAACTAGATATTAGGGGTGTGCCATATCGTATCGTTCACGATAATATCGGTATTTTTTTCGATGGTTAAAAAAAATGCATATCATGATATTGGCAACATTCCCACTTCTTGATGTAGTGGCGTAAGGCTAACAATTAAAGTTGTTTTAATCACAAAAAGCTACTCTGTCGCTAAACACATGCAGCTTTCAAAATAAGAGCACAGTGTGTTAACAGAATCCACCACAGAACTTACAAGGAGACTATCAAAATAAGATGCCTTAAATAAAACATAGAAGAACCTTTATTCTCCTTTACAAAATGTCATTAAAATATGCCCCCAGAACCCCTAAATGGTTATTTTTATTATTTGCTCATACTCGAGTACATTTTTTTCTATTTGGCAACTGTTGAGATTTGCACTTCACACTACATTTTAGATTTTTATTTATTTATACAGACTAAAAAAAAATCATATTTTCTATATATTTTTAAGTATTTTGTAATATTGTGAAGAATAACTGTTATCACAAAAATAGCCTGAAATATCGTGATATTCTTTTAGGGCCATATTGCCCACCCCTACTAGATATCAATGCAATCAAAGCTCTGATTTTCTGGAAATAGTAATACAGTTCAACTTGTATTCATGCAATTTAAATTAAATTCAAGTAGAGACAAAGCTGCAGATAAAAGGTGCATGCTGAGTTGTTCCAGGAAAAGAGTGTGAGGCATGCTGCATTTATGCTGAGCAAAGCTGTTCCCGATCAGTTAAAGGTTAAAGGTCAGCAGCACCAGAATGTGGCTGCGACATGATTGACCGACAGCCCTGTCTGGTTATCTAATCTGGGACAGAAAACTAGCAGTAAAGCATCCTGAGACCCGGACTGGACATTTAGTAACCTATAAATACAGTTGAAACTCTGCCAGGAAGAAGCCATTACTCCAAAAGAAACATAGAACAGACAGATTACAGTTTTGTCAGACCACAGGACATGTCTCCAGAAATTAAGGTCTTTGTCCCTGTGTGCATTTGCAAACTGTTATCTGGCTTTTTAATGTTTCTTTTGGAGTAATGGCTTCTTCCTGGCAGAGTGGCCTTTCAGCCCATGTCTCAGGACTTGTTTCACTGGATAATGACACACTTTTACCAGCTTCAGCCAGCATCTTCACAAGGTCTTTTGCTTCTGTTCTTGGGTTGATATGCACATTTTGGACTAAAGCACGTTCATCTCTGGGACACAGAGTCCGTCTCCTTCCTGAGCGCTATGATGGCTGGACATTCCCATGGTGTTTATACTTGGGTATTATTATTTGAACAGATGAATGTGGAACCTTCAGGCATCTGGAAATATCAACCAAGGATGAACCAGACTTGTGCAAGTCCACAATTCTCTTCCTGATATCTTGGTTGATTTCTTTTGACTTTCCCACAATGTTACACAAAGAAGCAGTGTGTTTCAGGTGTGCCTTGAAATACATCCACAGGTGTGTCTCCAATTAACTCTAATGTTGTCAATAAACCTATCAGAAGCTTCCAAAGACATGACAGCATCATCTGGGCTTTCCCAAATAGTTTCAAGGCATAATAATGTTAGTGTATGTAAACTTCTGACTTTGAAGAAAGTAATAAAAATGTCTAAAAAAATCCTTCTCTCGTTATTCTGGCAATTTTGGTAATCCTAACGGACCTAAAACAGGAAAATTGATTGTCTGATTTCATGTCAGACAGTGAGAAAAAAAAAGCATATGTGTCTTTTTATATAGTGTATGCACTGCAAAAAAAGAAAAGTTGGGTGAACTCAAAATTTCAAGGCAACAAACTTCGATAAAATTTTAAGTTGGTCAATTAAACTAAATATTTTAAGTTTTGTTTTTGAGTTTGCTCAACTCTGAATTTCTCTGGCACGATTGTAACGCCGCTATGAATGTCAGCTAATGTTGTGACCACAATTTTGAGTTAGCATTGATACGCTAATGGCTACTCTTGTAGCTGTAACAAGCAGCGCCGCTAGCATCAGTTAGCCGCTAGCTTTCGCTAATGACCAAATTTCACAACAAAGAAATAAGAGTTATCAGAACTATTGTCCCTTGTTTTGAACCCCAACTTAAAGATATAAGTAACAACAACTCACCAACTTGTTTTTGAGCAGACAACTGGCTTCCTTTGTTGTGCTAACTTACATTATTGTCCTAAATGTCAGTATTTCCAAGCTTTACCAAATTAAATCACTGTTTTGGGCCAAAAAATACAAGTTAGCTTTTTTGCAGTGTGTAAACTTCTGGTTTCAACTATAGTAACTGTGTCTAATCTCGACCCTGTCTTTTTTTCTTCAGATTGCGGGTTTCATCAACGCCATCCACCCATACTGTGGCGACTCAGAGAACCTGACAGCCTTCCGCTTCTACGCCCTCAACCCCATCGTGGACCCCTGGGTCTTCATCATCTGCCGCAAGTCCGTGTTTCGCCACCTTTGCTCTCTGCTGAGCTGCCGCTTCAGCCGGAGAGCCGTGAAGACGACGGCCCACTGCGCTCTGTCTCTGCCGCTCGACAGCCACATACAGCGCCACCCCCCCGACGTCACGCTCCCACAGATGAACACGTACTCCGGTTTACCTCTGTGACCCCACAGAGCCCCTCGTCTGGACGGGCTCACTGGAGGCCAGGAGGCCATCGTGTCTGAAAAAACCTTGGAGCGAATTTGTGAAATGACACTTTTTGCATACAGGAGTCACCTTTTTCAGGCACAAAGACTTTGACAAAGAAAGAGTACCTGTCTCAGCGGAGGTCTATCCCCATGAACTAAAAAAAACCATTGCACTATGTCTTAAAGGAACACTCCACCGTTTTTTCATATTAAAACATGTTATTCGGGTAAGTAAGACGAGTTGATACAGACCTCTTGCGTCTCAATGCGTGCACTCAATCGCCCTGGCGCGCGGAGCTACTTGGCTAGCACTTAGCTTAGCCCAGTTCATTCATTAGGATCCAAACAGATGGACAGTTAGAAGCGACCAAACTCCTCCACGTTTTCCCTATTTAAATACAGCTACACGAGTAGTTAAACGACCAAGTATGGCGACACAAAATAAAACGTGGCGCTTTTCGAAGCGGATAAAAAGGATAACTATAATGTATGGCGGAATAGCACTTGGGAGCACTTCGACTCGGCGCAGTAATATCATCACTTCCGCTCCCTCTCACTTCCGTCAGGAGTGATGATATTACTGCGCCAAGTCGAAGTGCTCCCAAGTGCTATTCCGCCATACATTATAGTTATCCTTTTTATCCGCTTCGAAAGCTAAGCTAAGTGCTAGCCAAGTAGCGCCGCGCGCCAGGGCGATTGAGTGCACGCATTGAGACGCAAGAGGTCTGTATCAACTCGTCTTACTTACCCGAATAACATGTTTTAATATGAAAAAACGGTGGAGTGTTCCTTTAAACTTCCATTAACGGATGGAAACTGTTTCAAAGTTGCAGTTGGAGAGTTGTGCCATAAAACAAACAGCACTGTAACTTAGCACTAAGGAACACATCAAACCATATCATGCCTATGAATAATATACTGTAAAATCTGAATATATGCACTCGGGTAAAAGCTCCATAGGCAAACAATATGCATGAATGTATACCCTCAGCCTTTCTTTAATACACAGCCAGGTAACTGTGAGTGTTTTGTTCACATCAACATGAGATGCAGGTCACACTTATCAGGAAGATGATGCTTTCTTTCCCTGTCGTTGCTGGGGTCAATGACATGTTGTTCCCCTGATTATAATTATAATGTGTGATCCAAAGGAGTTGTCACTATGTTTCCCAGACAAGATGCAGTGTAAATATAAATATAAAGCATTAGCAGGGTAGTTAATTATGTCACAATATTTCCTCATGTGCTTCACTTCGGCACAGAGATTAGCTAAATGCTAACATCTCATCACAATTAGTACCCAACACAAAGTACAGCTGAATCTGATGGGAAATGAGTCATTAGATGTGCAAGTATTTTATCAAAAAACAAAGTTTTGACCTGATGGTGGCACTAAATTAACAGTGCCATTAACAGAGTCACTAAAGTTTTTACAATATATCCTCTTCGCACCATAGAGAACTGCGCCAAATATGGCAATCCTGTCAGCCTCAGGGTGGCGTGCAACGAAAATTCAGGGGGTTCATCTTCTCAGGAACATGAATGTTGAATTAGCGATGAGGCTAAAAGGTGCTTTTCTAACAGACAAGTCTTGTATTTGGATAAATCAAATCAAAATTACTTTATTTATCCCCGAGGGGAAATTCAGTTAGTCTGCTAACTCTGGAAGTAATAATTTACTGACTATAGAGTCGTGTGAAAATTCTCTTGGTCGTGTCGTGCATCTTACTTGTATCACAAAGTTTCTCCTGACTCATAGTCCAGCACTGTCATTTTATTCAGTTGTTGTGGTCAAAGATGGTTCAAAAAGGAACAACCTGTTGTAAATTATCAAAGCACTCCAGCATTCCTAAAATGCATTTAATTAAAAGTACAAATTTGTAATATTTAATTTTGACTGAAGTCGCCTCACAGCAAGAGGGTCGCAGGTTTGAATCCGGTGTGTGGCACTTTATTATGGAGTTTGCATGTTTCTCTCCGGGTCCTCCGGCTTCCTCTTTAGGTTTATTTGGTGACTCTAAATTGTCCGTAAGAGTGAATGAGAGCGTGAATGTTTCTGTGTATATGTCCCCGAGTTTTGGATAAGCGGTTAAGGATAATGAATGAATGAATGAAGTTAAACCTGCCTTTTTCCAAGTTTGATTCTAATCTTTTGTCAATAATCACATGGATTAATCTGAGACTGGTTTAAAAGGTCACTTTAGTCTCTAATGATTCCTCTTCCTGTCCAGCCATGATGTCACTGTGTTGCATGGGTATTTGCTTCTCCCTTTCTTTCTCGTTCTCACTGATTTCTAAGCTACCTACGATGATTGTCTGTGAATGTTAAACTCTGCTGCTGCAAAATGCACTGTGAGAATTGATGTTGTTGTTGTTGTTGTTGTGACTATGATGCCATAACTGCATTTAAATGTGTATTTATGCCTTTTCACTGTGCTTTAAACTTCTGTATCCTTACAAATGTGCTGGTTTGGTTTGTGCAGACATGAGTGCGGACATATATGGATAACAGATGTTGTCATTTTAGTTGTTTTGTTTTTTTGGCTGTGTTGCACATTAGCTTTTTTTTGCTTAATGGTCTTTAAATACTCAGTCATGCATGGCCCGAGGTTAGTCAGACACATAACCACTCGCCCATTCGGTCTTTGAGGGTATTTGAGTGGTACACCTATTAAAATGAATGAAAGAATACAATTTTTTGAAAGAAATAGTGTTCATATATGGTACACATTTTGTTCATGTGAAATAAAATATTAATATAAGAAAAAAAACAGCCTCCTAACTTATGTCTGTGTGTACGTTCTGAAAGAGAAATATTTATGCTGATTGTGTGATGTTTAACAGACACACTGCTCTCCATCTCAGTCCATGTATAGTTCTCGTCTGTCATGAGACCTGAGCATGTTTGCTGTGCGTTTACAGTTTATAATATAGAAGCAGTGACGAGATAAACAAAAGATTGTTGTGTTTAAGTTGAGGCCATCACTTGTTTTTGTCTCGGTGCAACCCCTGACATCAACCGGGACTGCAGGGGAACTTTTATTTGTCATAAATTGCGGCCAATTTGGAGATGACGACAGCTGCTTTTACTGCATGAAACACTAAAAAGGAATCATTGAGTTGCATGACAACTGAACCATGTTTCAGTACTTGATCAAATTGAGTGTTGACTAAAATGACATTTCTCCCCACAAATGTAATTATGTAATTCAGATTCCTGTCAGTGTTTTTGTTTCTTATTATCCCCATTATGAAGGAAATGTAACATGACATTTTAAAGGGCACTGACCGAAATATATTGTTTTTGTGTTTCATATTTTTATTGATGTGTATACAAAAAAAAAAACACAGAGAGACATACCTACATCAGGGTACATTGGTGTCGACATTAAACATGTTGTACACATCCTTAGATTTAAATTGTATGATTTTAAGAACAAACAACAGTCACACAAAACGAAACCAAATAGACTATACAGTATTTAGATATTTAGACATAGTCTGTATAAAATGAATGAACTGACCACATAAACATAACAGATAAAATACATAAATAATAATTAAAGAGAGAGGGGAAAGAGGAGGAAGTAAAAACAAAAGAAATAATAATAATAATAATAATAATAAAAATAAATAAATAAAAAAAGGACAAAGAAAAGAAAAGAAAGGAGTGTCCAAAAAAGTCCATAAATGGTTGCCATTTATCGTCGAAATATATTGTTTTTATTGGCAACATATTTGTGTCACAAATTAATGATCCCTTTAGCTACCAGCAGCCATAGTGCAGCCTGAGGAAAACAAACTGGTGGTTTTGATTATAAATATGATTTGGACTGCACACTGTCAAATGATGCACAATATCTCAGAGATTCTTAAGAAGTGAAAAGGATGTACGTTTCTAAAATGTGACGTGTTTACAGACAGTCAGACATGTGATTCAGTGCAATAGAGAGCTAAAGTGTTAATACTGGCATAAATATTTACATGTGGAATGGCTGGTTTGCCTGGGAAATAAGGAAAGCTCATGCAAATAAAAATGACATGAGAGCTTAACAATACTGCTAGAGCTGAGTGATGACAGCTCATTTTGTAAACAGTCTCATTTTTATGTATTAATATTAGTTTGAAAGTCATGATTTAGTTAAAGACTGAACCCAAAGTCTCATGTGGTACTGTAGCATCACCCTGTGGTCAACTTGCATACAATTCCAAAACTGGAATGCAAAATTCTAGGCACCACGTTATGAAGTTTATCCCAATTTTATGTATACTGCATGCAACATTACATACTTTGTAAGGGCCCTATATATAGGGCACCATATACTAAATAGGGTGTTGAAAAGCACTTTATATAGGGTGCACTCCAACACCCATACTACAATGCTATTTAGTTTTCCAGGAAAAGATTTAAGCTGTGTTGCAAACTGCATGCACATTTTTTTTTTTTTTTTACTTTTAGTGCATACTGCAGCTGCCCTTAACCCATAAGAATCTATGGTGACACCCGTGTAACAAACACGTTAAATCTTCTATTTTTTGTTACTAGGCGAAGTTTAAACCCATTAAACAATTCTAATCCATTAATAGTTGTGTCCTGTATTGCATTTAACTTGTTTTGACCATATTTTCTGAACAAATGGTTATTTGTCTTTATTTATTATCGATTTATAATTATTATGCTACTTAAAAACAAATCTAAAAAATAATTTGTTGTTAAACAGAACTAATAATGTCACAATTTTGATAGATGTTGTGGAGATGCAGAGAAAAAGGCAAATTTGTGTCTAGTTTTTAAAATTTTTAAAATATACGAAATATTATAAACATAAATATTATAAACATAAATACTATAAGAGCCCAATGTAATGTTTATGTCACATGACAGATCTTTGACATTTAGGGATAGTGTTTTTGAAAACACATCAGAAATGGTGGTATATCCCCCATAACTTTCCTTTAAGGATAACTGGATCTGGGCTCTTATGGGTTAAAAAGGATGTACTGTTGCTGCAGTATGCATATTATTATTCTATTAATATTATCATTCTTGCATATCCAAAATGCTACAGGATGCAGTAGGACATCCTGGTGTTTCTGGCACACTGCATTTGACATTCTATGTTTTTTGACATGCTAAATATCTTTCTAGCAGAGTAAATAGTATAGTATATGTATAGTAATATGTATAGTAATGGTAATGTGGATATTAGACTGCACTGGGCTACCACCAGTCAGTGACATGATGTAAATCAAAGCAATTTTCAAAACAGTAATTTGCTTTCTACATTTGAGTTGCTCAACAAAAAGATCAGCCACAGGGATTAAAAGAACGACAACTCACGTACATGATTTATTGGGATTTGGCTTAGAGTGTGGTTTGATTTATTTTCAGCAGCTCAGACCAATGACGGACTTATGCAACTCCGCCTCGTTGCAAAACAAGCAAGTGTGTTTATAACACAAGCCACGTGTTCAGAAGAATTACTTCTTAGAAATTAACCAGAAAATGTTCTCATCTGCTTTTAAATCATGAGCAGGAATATTTGAAGCAAGTAGTTAAATTACTGATTTAAACCTAAAAACCCTATCTCAAATATAATAGACTCCATTCTCTTTTTCCAATACACCAAAACACGTCAATTTGAAAATATTAAGATGTTTTATCATAGACAGATGACTTACTCCTCAGCATACACAAACATCCACAGGACTACAAAGCTCAGAAGAACAGATCAGTAATGAATACTGACAAGATTGGAAACAAAAAGCAAATTTAATGTTCCGTCCACATCAAAAAGTTTCACTGCATGTGTCAAACACATGGCCTCATTATTATACAGCACAACTGAACTTAAATCCAGGATGACTTCAAAGCTGCCAGCAGACCTGCACAGACTCACACAGACTCACACAGAGCAACATGTGACTGAACAACACGAGATGATTCAGAGTCCTGCAGCTCATCATGTGACCTCCATAACACCAACCACTGCACAGCCAGGAGCTAAACACTATTTTACACAGTCTATAGTAAATACAGGTGAGCGGCACCAATATTAGAGGGTGAGCTAGAAGGAGATTGTTTAGTTATTAGTTTAGTTTATCAGTGTTTAATTGTTTTTTTTAATTTTTTTTTAATACTTTATTGCAAGGCTTCTTACTTTCACAAACATAATCAGTCATTTCGTTTTCTTTACAATACTGTACCTTGCATTTTCCCCCTTTTTTTCAAGGTATATATTCACAAAGTAAATAACAAAACATAGGGTAAACAGACAAACATATATACAAGGCAAACTGGTATTCCCCAAATGAGGATCTCCAAGAAAAGGAATAAACAACAAACTAACAACAACAACAAAAGTATATATATATATATATATATATATATATATATATATATAAAATATAAATATATAAATAAAATATAAAAAATATAAATATAAATATATACAGTACAGGCCAAAAGTTTGGACACACCTTCTCATTCAATGCGTTTTTCTTTATTTTCATGACTATTTACATTGTAGATTCTCACTGAAGGCATCAAAACTATTAATGAACACATGTGGAATTATGTACTTAACAAAAAAAGTGTGAAATAACTGAAAACATGTCTTGTATTTTAGATTCCTCAAAGTAACCACCCTTTGCTTACTAGAATATAAGACATGTTTTCAGTTATTTCACACTTTTTTGTTAAGTACATAATTCCACATGTGTTCATTAATAGTTTTGATGAATTTACAATGTCAATAGTCATGAAAATAAAGGAAAAACATTGAATGAGAAGGTGTGTCCAAACTTTTGGCCTGTACTGTATATATACATACATATATATATATATATATATATATATATATATATATATATATATATATATAATATAATATAAATATAAATATAAAATAAAAATAATAAATAAATAAAATAAATATAAAAATACTAAGATGTACTAAAATAGACTAATGAGAAAATATAAAATAAGGGGTGGTGCATGTATGTGTGTTCATGAATCTGTGTGTGTGTGTGTGTGTGTGTGTGTGAGTGTTAGTGTTGGGGGAGGGGACCATTTAGTTCATCTCCTTAATTTGATTAAATATTTCCACTGTTTTTACCAGCCTTTCTTTACAGTATAACTTATTCCAAATATGTATTTGTTCCCTATTTCTAAAAGTTAGTTTTTCCATCTCTAAACTTTGTTCTGCTGTTAATACAGTGTTTTATTGTTGACACTAATATTGGTAACACTTTATTTTGAAGGTGTCTACATAAGAGTGACATGAGCGTGTCATAAACATGACATGGGATGCGTCATGAACATTAATGACACTTTGAAGTAACATTAATGCTCATGATACTTGTCATGTCATGTTTCTGACAGGCTTGTGTGACTCTTATGTAGACACCTTCAAAATAAAGTGTTACCATATCTTGCTTAAGTCACAAAGGCATGTTCAAAAAATTGCCTAAGTCATTTATTTGTCTTAAGTTACATAATTTACACACAGTGTTATTACTATGCCAATAGCCATCCTTTGTTACATCCTTTTTGAGTGAAATGATCAATAAATGTCATATGTTACACTTTAGGTAAAGTTTTTTGTGTTTCCTGCAAAACTTGAAAAAATGAGTGAGGCGATTATTTTAACAGGGTGATGATTTATCAGAAGAACTATTGTAATGACGCTGCGTGACGCTCAGACTGAAAATAAAACGTGATAATGAAAATGAAACACAAAAACTCACCATCCAAAAGTTCCCGCTGAGTGTCTGCAGCATCCTGCGTCACAGCTGCACGTTAGCGAAACGGAGGTCACGTCACATGACGACCTTTCACCTGCCGCGGGTCATCATGTGACGTAACGTAAGTGACGTCAGACAGGTCACTTTATTTATAAGAACATCCACATGGTGAAGATTTCCAAATCCCTCACTAACTTTAACGTTTTCACAAGAGAATTAAAATGTTATATCGAAACTTTAGAGTTGACGTCAAATAAAAAATGTGAACGCACTCTCATACACTTTAAAAATGTATTTTCAGAAATCCCAGAATAATATAAAGAGAAGCACCTTATACCCTATGTGCCTTATTATGTTATTTTATTTTTATATACTGTATTTAATTTACTGTAACTGACATTTTTCTTTGTATATATTGTTTAAATACTGAATGCCTGTATTTCTTTCATTGTTAAATAAAGATCTGAAAAAAAAACTTTATTTATAAGGCTTAACTTCTCCCCAAAAAAACAACAACAAAAAAAAACAAAGTCAATTTTTAATATGTGGCTATAGAGAGACCTCTCCTGTTACTATCACAAGCTGAAGGTGTGTCAAGGTTTTTTTATCCGGCTATGTCACTTTTTCTTAATGATGCACTCTGTAAAGAAATCAATAGATTGTTTATCAGTTTTGTCTGAAAAAATTGACACCACCATCTTAAGAAAGAAATTCTTAGTTTAGAGAGAACAGGAGGAGGTTTGGAAGTTTTGAATTTTGTTCACTTGAATTCTACCTTTAAAGTTAAATGGCTTAAAAATGTTTGGGACTACCAGAGTCACTATAGAATTAATTTCACACAATTTATTTAAAAAATGACCAGTAAGAAATGTGCACTTTTTGTGGAGATGAGCCAGAGACAACTTTACATGTATTTTATGTTTGCCCATTGTCATCTATGTTTTGGAGAGATATGGGAAAATTCATAATCGATAAGACTGGACAGCCCATCATTTTTTAACCTAAATATATTATCTCAAAATTTGAATCTAATAACAAAACAGTATGCTTTATAACAAATCTTATGCTTCTGATGAGTAGGTTCATCTACAAGATGACGTTTTCCAAATCCCTACCTAACTTTAGTGTTTTTACAATAGAATAGAATTGAATATATATATATTATATTTTTTTTCTACAGATACTGTAACTGACATTTTTTATGTCTTGTTTATATCCTGAATGCCTGTATTTCTCTCATTCCTAATAAAGATCTGGAAAAAAACAAAACCTATTTACCCATTTATAATTTATGGTTAATAATGATCATGCTCTTCTTACAAAAGCTTTGAATATCAAGGAACGAAGGGTTAGGTGCATATTGTTTCTCTTTGACCTGTCACAATATCACTTTCACCACATGACTAACAAAAACAATTCACACTATCAATAATTGCTGTATTCACAGATAATTAAAAAAAAAATCTTTGAGTACATAAGCTTACAAAAACAAAAAATATGGTGAACTTAAAACCTTCAAAATGATATGAGAATTATTTACATATTTCACTTTTACTGAATATCAGTTAGTCAATGATGGCATATTGATAAGGAATATGAAACAGTTTTCAAATGTGAGCCGATTTTTTTTATCCCAAATCAAGTCTAAATATGCAAGTATGTTACTAAACATGAAACATCTCAGCGTATTCACTATCAATAGACAGAGGGCAAAAGTTGAAACACAATTCTCACAATAGATGACACCACCCAGAACATAAGACATAAGATTATTTTATTTTCAGTGAAAACAATCACACCTTCAAAAAAAGCAAACAGTTTCAGGCATTCTGTAAGAGAGAAAAGAGCTAAATCTCCACTAACGGACTGCAGAGAAGCTCTACGAGTAGCTTCCTGCCTCAAACAGTTTGATGACGATGGCTTCGTGTGGCTTCAGCTCCAGCACGTCCAGGTTCGTGGCCCCCAGACGGTCCAGGCCCGTGTTGGTCACAAACACTCCGGCTTTGGGCAGGCTGGGGGCCCAGGCAGGGTCCAGGGCGTGAGGCTCAGAGCCCACGTTGAGCAGAATGAGGAAGTGGACACAACCCCAGGAGCGCAAGAAGGCCAGGATGGGGGGAGATGGAGGAGAGGAAGTGGTGGAGTTGGAGGAGGAGGAGGAGGAGGAGTTGGAGGAGTGGAAGGGGAGGAAAGTGAAGCTGCCAAACAGAAGAGCTTCTTCTCTGGATCTGGAGTGACTGAGCGTGGTGAAGAGAGTTACAGCAGAGTGCTTCGTCTTCTCCTTTTCCTGACGGAGGGACGATCAAGACACGTGTCAGACATTAAAATAAAACTACATAACTAATGTCTTTCACTACAGCAGGGATGGGCAACTTAAATGCTGCAGGGGGCAACAATTTTTCATGTTCACTACCACAGGGCCATATAGGCACATATAGGAGCGTGCACTTCACCAGATATGATGAAACTGCAATTTTAAATATGTTTACAGTGCAGTAACTTAACATATTTCATGCTCAAATGCATGTTTAACAGAATAAATACACTGTAATAAATTGCT
This sequence comes from Centropristis striata, assembly GCF_030273125.1. NCBI lineage: Eukaryota > Metazoa > Chordata > Actinopteri > Perciformes > Serranidae > Centropristis > Centropristis striata. The sequence continues at coordinate 40,588,068 of NC_081520.1, read as the reverse complement.
GTAAGAAAACAGCCAAATTGTGACAGTTACATACTGTTTTCCATTAAAAAGGTATTATACTGTAGAAAACAATGCATTCCGGGCAATATTTATAGGTAGCTTGCCGGTTCCCATAAAATATATCATATATATGTATATATATATGATATTTTCTAAGTCTCTTCTTGTCCACATTTTAATGGCTGTATTTTACTTAACTAACTCATTCAGTATATGGTATATTAAAATTACTGAGGTTACAGTGAAGACAGCGCTTAATTTGTAGTAATTGGCTTTCAGACAGTAATATGCTCTATTTACAAAAAAATGAATGCATTGTTGTTGTTGCAACAATATTGCAACTAGCTTCAGCACTATACTGTGTTTTAGTCTACTGTAAGAATCAATGAAATGCAGGATTTTACTGTAATTCAGTATGTGGTTTTATCACAGTAACATACTGTAAAGTAGATAACAGTAAGGGAACTTTAAAATTAACAGTAGAATGCTGGCAACCCTGCTGCCAGTATTTTACTGTTAATATTTAAGATAATTGTTTACAGTGTAAGAATACAAAAGGTTTGAAGCAAATAAAAAATAACTACTTACTGTGATTTTTTTTTCAGTGCAAAAACAGCAGACTAATATTAATTGCAAGAAGTAATTTTGTGCATTTTTACACTGAACTTTTAAGATTTCATGCTCAAATGCATGTAGTTGTACTGAGGGCCACTTCAGGTGAGGGTGCGGGCCGTATGTGGCCCCCGGGCCTCCAGTTGCCCATCCCTGCACTACAGCTTTACACAACTTGAATGTATTTCTAGTGAGTCATCTGGCTTATTACTCACTGTACTGCTGGCTAATGGTTCGTTTGTGTCTCTATGTGACGATCCATCTTTCAGAGACACGTTCTGCGAGACAGAGAAGCTTTATTTGGTAATGTGAACTAATGAAATGCATCAATTATGGACTCAAGTATCAAGTGGGACTCCACCTGTCTTTGGTCGAGGTCTTCATCGTACTGGACTGTGGGGGATCCTGGCATCGTCATCATCAGCACCAGGAGTAATTTCTTTAAGTCACTGGATGTTTTGCCTCCAACCTGCAGAAACACATTTCAGTTGTAACGTACAAAAACTGTTCAACATCATGGATTTTGACAAATTTGTCCACAAATGAGAAAAAATCCTTTTGTGTGCACACAGATGTACAAAAGGCCCCACCATCTTTTCTGCATATACAAGAAATAGGGTTAATAGTTGTTTGGCCTCCTTTTATTATTTTGCATCTCTGAATAGTTGCTTTTTGTCTCTTTGTATTAATTTCTGAGTCATTATGTGGCTTTTTTTTACTTGTTTTGACTCTTTGCAGCTGTTTTTCGTGTTCTAGGTGAATGCCTATAAAATTGTAGGTGGACCCGTTTAAAAATCCATCCATAGTGAGAAGAATAATTCTGCTGAACTGGAAACAAAAAAATCCTCCTTTAATGAATGATATAATGAAACATTTGCAGTTAGAAAAAATAAAATTACCTGAGAGGTAAGATAGATACCTTTTACACAATATGGCAGCCATTTATGGATTATTAAAATAAATATAACCCCATGAAAAATTAACAAATGTAATTGATTTGACTCCACCTAGGTTTTTTTTTTTTGTGTGCGTTTTTTTAATTGTTTTTTTTTTTTCTACTATCATTCTGTTCTTTCGTGTTGATTTTAAGCATAAATGAACATGTACAATCTTTATTTCTGTATGTGAATGAAAGAAAAAAAAACCCAATAAAGAGAAGTTTGAAAAAAATAAAAAGAAATCCATCCATGACTACAGCGGCCTGGACGGCTAATTTAGTTTGGGAACATGCACAATTAAAGCCACATTATCATCTGACATGACACTGTGTCAAAACCTTTTTTTTTTTTTTAATTATAACTCCATCATCTCAGGTTTGGACTTATATTTTGCAAATTCTTGAATTCACGCGTTCAATGAACCAACAAACCTGGACTAGTTTTAATGTGCATAAAAAATTCTCTGCTCTTTTATTTCAACTGATGTATTGCACATGTATACACGTCTTACTGTCCAGCTGGGCCATATGTCTTCTTGTCTTGTCTGCAGGTGTTTCTCTATGTTCTCAGCCACTTCCTGTACTGACAGAGGTCGTTCTGATGGCGGCAGAATTGACCTCATGACCACGTCCACCAGCGTAACGTTGCTCTGGCTGGAGTCTAGAGGAGGCAGCACGTCTTTTGTCTGCTTCACCACCACAATCCTGAAGACACAAACACACATTAAGCTTTATTTAAAATGAAAACAAAGAAAAGAAACATTTTTCCTCTCCATGTTTGACGATACCTTTCCTCATCCTCGCTGCTAAATGCTTTGAAGACTCCTCTCCACTCCAGCAGAGTCTGGAAGGTAAATTATTTATTTGAGTTTGTGCAAACTTGTTAGAATACAAAACCTGTGTGTGAGCATCATTTCACCTTTTCTGAATATGCTGCGTCCGTGTCACAGATGGAAAAGCCAGCGGCCCCCTGCTCCAGCCAGAACTGCACTGCATGCTGAGGAAAGAGTATCGACTGATTTCAAGAAATCCTGCATCACCAACAACCTGACATGTTTAAGTTGTACGAGCAGAGAGTAGTTTTATATTTACTGTGGTTGAGAGGCTGGAGGTCTCAGCTGCTCCGTCCGGAGGTCCCGACAGATCCAGCTCACACACGTCCAACACCACTTTGAGACCTGCAGGACCAATAAAAAGTTAATCCAGTCTACCTCTGCAGGCTGTGTGACAGGAGAACAGTGGCGGTTCTAGACCAGTTTTACTGTGGGGGCCAAGGAGGGGCCAGAGTTTAATCACAGGGGCACATTAGCACATTAAAAAATGGCAAAGATGATATTTAAGCATTCAAAATCTTTATTTTAGCTTATTTAAGTATAAGATACAAATACACTGATTTAAATAATGAGACTCACCAACAATAACATGTTTTCTTGTGTGTATATATATATATATATATATATATATATATATATATATATATATATATATTTATATGGGTTGTTGACAAATAGGCAGTAAAAAATGCATTTTTTTGTAAAACAGCATTTTTGAATAAAATAAGCACATATTTATGTGGTGTGAAATCTGACATTTGAGAAAATATAAGCAGTCAATAACTTTGTCAGTTCTTTCAGTTTTTTTAACATTTTCACTGAACAGCGCGATAAATGTGTCCTATGGTGGGACGTTAAAAAATAAGAATTCTTATTTTTCAATTATATAAATAACATGAGAGAGATGTATTTTCATTGTGCAATACAATATAATATACAATATATTGTATTGCACAATTAACCCTCTGGAGTCTCCAAAAGTGCCAAAGCATGACTTCTTCATCACATCCAGATGTAAAAATAAAGCAGACCAAAAAAAGACAACAAAAAAGTCACAAATGACCAAAAAAAGACACAAAATGACTTACAAAGACACGTAAAGACATGAAAATGATTCAGAAATGGACAAAATAGCCCAATAAGACTCCAGAGAGTTAAACTATTATACAATGTAACATTCTGGGTTCCTTTTGTGTACAATGAGATATTGTTTGAACAACAAAAAGGTAAAAATTATTCCGTCGTTCATCGTTATAAATTGATCATTTTATTCTTAATTTGACACAGGGGCCACAGCAGGGGCCAAAGGCTTCTTCACAGGGGCAGTGGCCCCTGGAGGCCCCTGTGTAGAAGAAGTCCTCCACTCACCTGCTTTGTTGCTCTCTGCAAGTAGATGCTTGATCTGAGGTATAGTCCCGAACCCTTCTCCAGACGCATTGAGGTTTAGAGGAGACGCCTTCTTGTCAAACAGGCCCTCCAGGATCAGAGCTCCGATGCCCAGGGACCTGAAGTAGGGCAGCTGCTCACACAGCGCTGCAGATCAACAGAATAAGTTAGTAAAATAGTTTATATGTTTTGTTCCTCGTGCTGATTGGATCAGATGCAGACGTGTTGTTTTGTCGTGTTAAGGTTACTAATCTGCACTAATCTGTTGTTAAATTTCCCTGCCTGGATCAGACATTTATATCTTATATTTACAAGCAATTAAACACCATGCTGGAGGCAGTATAAAAAATGACCAAAAAAAAGACAAAATTACAAAAAAAAGACAAAATTATTTTTAAAAGAGACAAAATTACCAAAGAAAGACAGAAAATTACAAAAAAGACACAAAATTACTAAAAAAAAGACAAAATTACAAAAAAAAGACAAAAATACCCAAAAAAGACACAAAATTACCAAAAAAAGACACAAAATTATTTTTAAAAGAGACAAAATTACCAAAGAAAGACACAAAATTACCAAAAAAAGACAAAATTACCAAAAAAAAGACAAAATTAGAAAAGACACAAAATTACCAAAAAAGACAAAATTATTTTTTTTGAAAAGACACAAAATTACTAAAAAAAAGACACAAAATTACAAAAAAAGACAAAATTATTAGAAAAAGACACAAAATTACAAAAAAAAGACACAAAATTACATTCCATATGTATTCCTTTCTTTTTGTTAACGTCGTCATAGAAACAAGTGAAACAAAGCTCCAGCTGGAGCAATAAAGAGACCTTCCACACACAACACGGTAAAGAGACATTCATATAAAACTCACATTAAACTTTCATATCAAGGTGGGGGCCACTAATCTGTTGTTAAATTTCCCTGCCTGTATCAGACATTTGCATCTTATATTTCCAAGCAATTAAACACCAAAGCACTCTTAATCTCTTTTCTAAGTGAGTTGCAAGCATGCGGTAAGCCACAGTCATCACGTTGTGATGTCTACACATCATCACGTCATTGTGGTTAGAGATAAATTAGTTTCTAGCCTGAAGGAAGACTTCTCAAACTCTTTCATGTGCTGTATTACCAATGTCGGACTCAGAGAGTGTTCTCAGTTATCAAGGAGCATCATTCTGGTTTGTTGGAACGTCTTTTGTGGTTAGATTGAATGTTTTCATACAAAGTGAACATCACTGATTAATATCAGAAACAGACGTGCAGAAAGCCCCACCATCTTTTCTACGTAGGAGCTTTATAGTGGTGTATCCTCTTTCTATTGTTGTGGTTTTGCATCTTGTTATGTGGTTGTTTTGCCTCTTTTCAAAGTTTTTTTTTTACTCTTTGCAGGTGTTTTGCATCCTTTTGTTTGTCTTTTTTGTGTTCTACATGGGCCCCTTTCCCGTTTAGAAATCCATCCATGAATGAAGCGGCCTGGAGGGCTATTAGTTAAAAATGTTTTAAGGAATATTACCTTTATTATATTTATTATAACTTCACTCTCAGGTTTGTCTTGTATTTTGCATATTCTTGAATTCATGTATTTAATGAAATTACCACAGAACCAACCTGGGACTAGTTAGTATTGTAGCATTGCACAGAGACAAGCAGTGGTGGAAGAAGTATTTAGATCCATTTGTTCTTTGTTCTCATTGTGACTACACGGGTGTATGTGTACTTATGTGTGTGTAAGTTAATAACAAGTTATGCATGTTAATAATGGTAATAATAAGTTTATCAACCGCCCCCCCTCATGCCTCCATGGTTGAAAAAAGTGCGCTAAAGTGCCTCTAGAGTGGTGAAAACGAGAGGAAGTGCCTTATTGGCAACTTAACTTAATGCTAATATGTCATCATACATGACGCATCATAGCTTTTTGCTGCTGGTGGGGCTCATGTTGTGCAGAATGTGCCCTTTTTATTTTTTCGCCCCCGCCCCTCTAACAGTCTGAGTCCGCCACTGTCTTACATTGTGTTGCTTTAATAAAGTCTAATTAAAAAAAAAAAAAAAAAAAAAAAAAAAAGAGCGGTATTTGCTCACCATTGATGCCCTCTGACCCCTCGGCCTGGCCGGGCCGCAGCTGGTAGAAGAGCGCCTTCTGCCACCACTTTGTGTCTTTTTTTTAGTAATTTTGGGTCTTTTTCTGTCATTTTGTTTCTTTTTTGGGATATTTTGTGACTTTTTGTGGTCATTTTGTGACTTTTTGTGGTCATTTTGTGTCTTTCCTGGTCATGTTGTCTTTTTTTGATCATTTTGTGGTCATTTTGGTCATTTTGTTTCCTTTCTTTGGTCATTGTGTCATTTTTTTTTTTTTTCGCCCCTGCCTTTCTAACAGTCTGAGTCCGCCACTGTCTTACATTGTGTTGCTTTAATAAAGTCTAATTAAAAAAAAAAAACAAAAAAAAACAGCGGTATTTGCTCACCATTGATGCCCTCTGACCCCTCGGCCTGGCCGGGCTGCACCTGGTAGAAGAGCGCCTTCTGCCACCACTTTTTGTGTCTTTTTTTTTAGTAATTTTGGGTCTTTTTCTGTCATTTTGTTTCTTTTTTGGGATATTTTGTGAATTTTTGAGGTCATTTTGTGACTTTTTGTGGTCATTTTGTGACTTTTTGTGGTCATTTTGTGTCTTTCCTGGTCATGTTGTCTTTTTTTGATCATTTTGTGGTCAGTTTGTGTCTTTTTTGGTCATTTTGTTTCCTTTCTTTGGTCATTGTGTCATTTTTTTTTTTTTCGCCCCTGCCTTTCTAACAGTCTGAGTCCGCCACTGTCTTACATTGTGTTGCTTTAATAAAGTCTAATTAAAAAAAATAAAAAAAAGACAGCGGTATTTGCTCACCATTGATGCCCTCTGACCCCTCGGCCTGGCCGGGCTGCAGCTGGTAGAAGAGCACCTTCTGCCACCACTTTTTGTGTCTTTTTTTTAGTAATTTTGGGTCTTTTTCTGTCATTTTGTTTCTTTTTTGGGATATTTTGTGACTTTTTGTGGTCATTTTGTGACTTTTTGTGGTCATTTTGTGTCTTTCCTGGTCATGTTGTCTTTTTTTTTTTTATCATTTTGTGGTCAGTTTGTGTCTTTTTTGGTCATTTTGTTTCCTTTCTTTGGTCATTGTGTCATTTTTTTTTTTTTTTCGCCCCTGCCTTTCTAACAGTCTGAGTCCGCCACTGTCTTACATTGTGTTGCTTTAATAAAGTCTAATTAAAAAAAAAAAAAAAAAAAAAAAAAAAAAAGGTATTTGCTCACCATTGATGCCCTCTGACCCCTCGGCCTGGCCGGGCTGCAGCTGGTGGAAGAGCGCCTTCTGCCACCACTTTTTGTGTCTTTTTTTAGTAATTTTGGGTCTTTTTCTGTCATTTTGTTTCTTTTTTGGGATATTTTGTGACTTTTTGTGGTCATTTTGTGTCTTTCCTGGTCATGTTGTCTTTTTTTGATCATTTTGTGGTCAGTTTGTGTCTTTTTCTGTCATTTTGTTTCTTTTTTGGGATATTTTGTGACTTTTTGTGGTCATTTTGTGACTTTTTGTGGTCATTTTGTGTCTTTCCTGGTCATGTTGTCTTTTTTTGATCATTTTGTGGTCAGTTTGTGTCTTTTTTGGTCATTTTGTTTCCTTTCTTTGGTCATTGTGTCATTTTTTTTTTTTTCGCCCCTGCCTTTCTAACAGTCTGAGTCCGCCACTGTCTTACATTGTGTTGCTTTAATAAAGTCTAATTAAAAAAATTAAAAAAAGACAGCGGTATTTGCTCACCATTGATGCCCTCTGACCCCTCGGCCTGGCCGGGCTGCAGCTGGTAGAAGAGCACCTTCTGCCACCACTTTTTGTGTCTTTTTTTTTAGTAATTTTGGGTCTTTTTCTGTCATTTTGTTTCTTTTTTGGGATATTTTGTGACTTTTTGTGGTCATTTTGTGACTTTTTGTGGTCATTTTGTGTCTTTCCTGGTCATGTTGTCTTTTTTTGATCATTTTGTGGTCAGTTTGTGTCTTTTTCTGTCATTTTGTTTCTTTTTTGGGATATTTTGTGACTTTTTGTGGTCATTTTGTGACTTTTTGTGGTCATTTTGTGTCTTTCCTGGTCATGTTGTCTTTTTTTGATCATTTTGTGGTCAGTTTGTGTCTTTTTTGGTCATTTTGTTTCCTTTCTTTGGTCATTGTGTCATTTTTTTTTTTTTCGCCCCTGCCTTTCTAACAGTCTGAGTCCGCCACTGTCTTACATTGTGTTGCTTTAATAAAGTCTAATTAAAAAAATTAAAAAAAGACAGCGGTATTTGCTCACCATTGATGCCCTCTGACCCCTCGGCCTGGCCGGGCTGCAGCTGGTAGAAGAGCACCTTCTGCCACCACTTTTTGTGTCTTTTTTTTTAGTAATTTTGGGTCTTTTTCTGTCATTTTGTTTCTTTTTTGGGATATTTTGTGACTTTTTGTGGTCATTTTGTGACTTTTTGTGGTCATTTTGTGTCTTTCCTGGTCATGTTGTCTTTTTTTGATCATTTTGTGGTCAGTTTGTGTCTTTTTCTGTCATTTTGTTTCTTTTTTGGGATATTTTGTGACTTTTTGTGGTCATTTTGTGTCTTTCCTGGTCATGTTATCTTTGTTTGATCATTTTGTGGTCAGTTTGTGTCTTTTTTGGTCATTTTGCTTCCTTTCTTTGGTCATTGTGTCCTTTTTTTTTTTTCCGCCCCTGCCTTTCTAACAGTCTGAGTCCTCCACTGTCTTACATTGTGTTGCTTTAATAACGTCAAATAAAAAAAATAAAAAAAAATAAAAAAAAGACAGCGGTATTTGCTCACCATTGATGCCCTCTGACCCCTCGGCCTGGCCGGGCTGCAGCTGGTAGAACAGCGCCTTCTGCCACCACTTATTGTGTCTTTTTTTAGTAATTTTGGGTCTTTTTCTGTCATTTTGTTTCTTTTTTGGGATATTTTGTGACTTTTTGTGATCATTTTGTGACTTTCCTGGTCATGTTGTCTTTTTTTGATCATTTTGTAGTCAGTTTGTGTCTTTTTCTGTCATTTTGTTTCTTTTTTGGGATATTTTGTGACTTTTTGTGGTCATTTTGTGGCTTTTTGTGGTCATTTTGTGTCTTTCCTGGTCATGTTGTCTTTTTTTGATCATTTTGTAGTCAGTTTGTGTCTTTTTCTGTCATTTTGTTTGTTATTTGGGATATTTTGTGACTTTTTGTGGTCATTTTGTGACTTTTTGTGGTCATTTTGTGTCTTTCCTGGTCATGTTGTCTTTTTTTGATCATTTTGTAGTCAGTTTGTGTCTTTTTCTGTCATTTTGTTTCTTTTTTGGGATATTTTGTGACTTTTTGTGGTCAGTTTGTGTCTTTTTTGGTCATTTTGTTTCCTTTCTTTGGTCATTGTGTCATTTTTTTTTTTTTTCGCCCCTGCCTTTCTAACAGTCTGAGTCCGCCACTGTCTTACATTGTGTTGCTTTAATGAAGTCTAATTAAAAAAAAAATATTAAAAAAAAGACAGCGGTATTTGCTCACCATTGATGCCCTCTGACCCCTCGGCCTGGCCGGGCTGCAGCTGGTAGAAGAGCGCCTTCTGCCACCACTTTTTGTGTCTTTTTTTAGTAATTTTGGGTCTTTTTCTGTCATTTTGTGACTTTTTGTGGTCATTTTGTGACTTTTTGTGGTCATTTTGTGACTTTTTGTGGTCATTTTGTGTCTTTCCTGGTCATGTTGTCTTTTTTTTGATCATTTTGTGGTCAGTTTGTGTCTTTTTTGGTCATTTTGTTTCCTTTCTTTGGTCATTGTGTCATTTTTTTTTTTTCTCCCCTGCCTTTCTAACAGTCTGAGTCCTCCACTGTCTTACATTGTGTTGCTTTAATAAAGTCTAATTAAAAAAAAAAAATTAAAAAAAGACAGCGGTATTTGCTCACCATTGATGCCCTCTGACCCCTCGGCCTGGCTGCAGCTGGTAGAAAAGCGCCTTCTGCCACCACTTTTTGTGTCTTTTTTTAGTAATTTTGGGTCTTTTTCTGTCATTTTGTTTCTTTTTTGGGATATTTTGTGACTTTTTGTGGTCATTTTGTGACTTTTTGTGGTCATTTTGTGTCTTTCCTGGTCATGTTGTCTTTTTCTGATCATTTTGTGGTCAGTTTGTGTCTTTTTTGGTCATTTTGTTTCCTTTCTTTGGTCATTGTGTCATTTTTTTTTTTTCGCCCCCTGCCTTTCTAACAGTCTGAGTCCGCCACTGTCTTACATTGTGTTGCTTTAATGAAGTCTAATTAAAAAAAAAATATTAAAAAAAAGACAGCGGTATTTTCTCACCATTGACGCCCTCTGACCCCTCGGCCTGGCCGGACTGCAGCTGGTAGAAGAGCGCCTTCTGCCACCACTTTGTGTCTTTTTTTAGTAATTTTGGGTCTTTTTCTGTCATTTTGTTTCTTTTTAGGGATATTTTGTGACTTTTTGTGTTCATTGTGAGACTTTTTGTGGTCATTTTGTGTCTTTCCTGGTCATGTTGTCTTTTTTTGATCATTTTGTAGTCAGTTTGTGTCTTTTCTGTCATTTTGTTTCTTTTTTGGGATATTTTGTGACTTTTTGTGGTCATTTTGTGACTTTTTGTGGTCATTTTGTGACTTTTTGTGGTCATTTTGTGTCTTTCCTGGTCATGTTGTCTTTTTTTGATCATTTTGTAGTCAGTTTGTGTCTTTTTCTGTCATTTTGTTTCTTTTTTGGGATATTTTGTGACTTTTTGTGGTCATTTTGTGACTTTTTGTGGTCATTTTGTGACTTTTTGTGGTCATTTTGTGTCTTTCCTGGTCATGTTGTCTTTTTTTGATCATTTTGTAATCAGTTTGTGTCTTTTTCTGTCATTTTGTTTCTTTTTTGGGATATTTTGTGACTTTTTGTGGTCAGTTTGTGTCTTTTTTGGTCATTTTGTTTCCTTTCTTTGGTCATTGTGTAATTTTTTTTTTTTTCGCCCCTGCCTTTCTAACAGTCTGAGTCCGCCACTGTCTTACATTGTGTTGTTTTAATAAAGTCTAATTAAAAAAAAAAAAGACAGCGGTATTTGCTCACCGTTGATGCCCTCTGACCCCTCGGCCTGGCCGGGCTGCAGCTGGTAGAAGAGCGCCTTCTGCCACCACTTGAGCGGCGTCACCACCGGCTTGGGGCTGACCACTATGACGGCTATGGCGGTGGCCAGCATGGCCAGCCAGGCCAGCCAGAAGAGCAGCACCAGGTAGCAGCGCACCTTCCTCCAGCCCGGACCCCCCGCCGCCACCTCCAGCTCCTCCTTGCTGAGCGGCCGCCACTGCTGGAGGCTCCCCGGTTCCTCCTCCTCCGGGATGAGGAGCGGGGCCGACTCCGAGCCGCCCACGCTGCTCGACAGCCCGGGGCCCGCCACGCTGCCGTACCCGGTGTCTCCTCCTGCGTTCAGAGTCATCCTGGCTGACTGGAGGTACAAGACATATGGTTAGAATTTTTTTTTTTCTCCCACTGCTTTATTGAAAATGACAAAAATAAACATTTCTGGCACGTTTTTCACAGTACATACCTTGCATAAGTGTAGAAAGAATGCTAGGTGAACATCAATCACCAGTAAAACTTATAATAATAACATCAATATTGTCAATTCAGAGCAGTTGGAATAAAATACAAATAAATACAAAAATAAAATACATATAAAACAGTCTAAATGTTGTTTTCAATAAGGGGGATTCGAATTAGTTTTAACTGTTCATTTCCAGCATTTTCTTGTCGAGCTAAAACAATTAGTTGACTAATCGATCAGCAGAAAAATAATTGGCAACTATTTTGACAATAAATACATTTTTGAAGACTTTTTTTTTTTGCAAAAATGGCAAAAACAAAACGTGTTTTCAGCCTCAGAAATATGGACTTTGCCTTTCCATTACCTTACCATTACTTTATATAATACGAAACTGAATATCTTTGAATTTTGGACTGACAAACAATACATTTCTCCTGCGTTCAGAGTCATCCTGGCTGACTGGAGGTAAGAGACATATGGTTAGAATATTTTTCCCCCCACTGCTTTATTGAAAATTACAAAAATAACACGTTTTTCACAGTACATACCTTGCATAAGTGTAGAAAGAATGCTAGATGAACATCAATCAACAGTAAAACTTATAATAATAACATCAATATTGTAAGTTCAGAGCAGTTGGAATAAAATACAAATAAATAGACAAAAATAAAATACATATAAAACAGTCTAAATGTTGCTTTCAATAAGGGGGATTCGAATTAGTTTTAACTGTTAATTTCCAGCATTTTCTTGTCGAGCTAAAACAATCAGTTGACTAATCGATCAGCAGAAAAATAATTGGCAACTATTTTGACAATAAATACATTTTTGAAGACATTTTTTTTTTTTGCAAAAATGGCAAAAACAAAACGTGTTTTCAGCCTCAGAAATATGGACTTTGCCTTTCCATTACCTTACCATTACTTTATATAACACGAAACTGAATATCTTTGAATTTTGGACTGACAAACAATACATTTCTCCTGCGTTCAGAGTCATCCTGGCTGACTGGAGGTACAAGACATATGGTTAGAATATTTTTTTTTCCCCACTGCTTTATTAAAAATTACAAAAAAATAAACATTTCTGGCACGTTTTTCACAGTACATACCTTGCATAAGTGTAGAGAGAATGCTAGGTGAACATCAATCAACAGTAAAACTTATAATAATATCAATATTGTAATTTCAGAGCAGTTGGAATAAAATACAAATAAATAGACAAAAATAAAATACATATAAAACGGTCTGAATGTTGTTTTCAATAAGGGGGATTCGAATTAGTTTTAACTGTTCATTTTAGTGGGACATTTTTTCAAGATATCATAATTTTTGTGCCTTTGTTATTGTTAGAATTTTTTTGAATTAATTCATGAAGACAATACATTTGGGGGATGATTTCATAACTCTTGTGTATGAAACATTTTGCTAAACAAAGTGATAAAGTTGCAACATAGTTCATACTGATAGCAGCTGGAAATAATATGATTTTCTGTTTAATCTAATTGTGAATGTTGACTCAGAATGTTTGTATCTCATCACATGAGAAGAAGACATGGTCCGTGTGGTTTCAATTTCATTTTCAGATAAAGTCTTTGACCCGTTTCTTTATTCTACCCATTGCCTACCTCCTCAGCGGCCTCTTTATCATTCTGTTCCATGTGAACCACCGGTTGAACCACAGGTTTCTACTGCCACACTCAGCACGCAGCTCTGCCGAGACCCAACTTTTCCCCGCTGCTTCCTGTTTACACAGGTGTTTTAATTAATCAAATTAACTGACGTGCTGCGTCAGGTGACGCCCACACCATCACTGACATGTGATTGGACAATAAAAGTCTCATCTAAATCGAATGTTAAATTAGCTTCAGATTTAATAGATTTAGATCAGGGGTCTCAAACTCAAATTACCTGGGGGCCGCTGGAGGCAGTATAAAAAATGACCATAAAAAGAGACAAAATTACAAAAAAAAGACACAAAATGACCGAGAAAAACAAAATTACTGAAGAAAGACACAAAATGACCAAAAAAAGACACAAAATTATTTTTTTTTAAAGACACAAAATTACCAAAAAAAGACACTAAATTATTTTTTAAAAAAGACACAAAATGACAAAAAAAGACACAAAAGTACAAAAAGACAGAAAATGACAGAAAAAAACTTAATTGCTTAAGAAAGACACAAAATTATTTTTAAAAAAGACACAGAATTATTTAAAAAAAAAGACAAAATTACCAAAGAAAGACACAAAATTATTTAAAAAAGACACAAAATGACCAAAAAAAGACACAAAATTATTTTTAAAAAAGACACAAAATGACCAAAAAAGACACAAAAGTACAAAAAGACAGAAAATGACAGAAAAAAACTAAATTACTTTAAAAAAAAGACACAAAATGACCAATAAAGACACAAAATTATTTAAAAAAAAAGACCAAAAAAAGACACAATGATTAAAAAAAAAAAGACACAAAATTACCAAAAAAAGACACAAAATTACCAAAAAAAGACAAAATTATTTTAAAAAAGACACAGAATTATTTAAAAAAAGACAAAATTACCAAAGAAAGACACAAAATTATTTAAAAAAAAGACAAAATTACCAAAAAAAGACACAAAATTACCAAAAAAAGACACAAAATTATTTTAAGAAAGACACAAAATTACCAAAAAAAAGACACAAAATTACATTCCATAACATTTCCACTTCTTCCGGTAACAACAACACAGCAGATAATAAACGCTCCGGTATCAGCTGCCTTTGTTTTTGTTAACGTCGTCATAGAAACATGTATACAACAAACATGTGTATATATATATATATATATATATATATATATATATATATATATATATATGTATGTATATATATATATGTGTATATATATATATATATGTGTGTGTGTATGTATGTATGTATGTATGTATGTATATATATATGTGTATATATATATATATGTATGTATATATATATATATATATATGTATATAAATATACAAAAAAAACTGTTATTGTTGGTGAGTCTCATTATTTAAATCAGTGTATTTGTATCTTCCAAATATACTTAAATGAGATGTTTAAACAAGCTAAAATAAAGATTTTGAATGCTTGAATATCATCTTTGCCATTTGTTTATGTGCTAATTTGCCCCTCTGATTAAACACTGGCCCCTGCTTGGCCCCCACAGTAAAACTGGTCTAGAACCGCCACTGAAACACAGTCAGTCATTACTCACATCGTCTGTCTGAGGTTTTTAGGTCCTTTTCTTCTCTTCTACCTCTTCTTCCTCTTTATCTTTGTCCACAAGTGTTCCAGGCTGAGCAGAGCCGTCCCCAGATGAATATTTGAGTGATCTGACTTGTCAGGAGTGAGGAGGTGAGAAGCACTCGCTGGCCAATAAACGCTCGGCTCGGCCAATTCATACCGAGGTGCTGAGCCTCGCCACACCCTCGCAACACATTGTGAAGAACACATGCCAGAAGAAAGGCCTCACATGTGGTAGTTTGACTTGAACTAGCCTGCTTTTATTTCTATGTTTGGTTTGTGCAGCACACTTTTATTTGAATGCGTCAATGAGAAATGTAAACTTTCTAGTGTTCTATTATTTGTCTTTTTTTAACTGAAAAATAGCTGAAATCATTGATAGAAATTAACCCATTGAAGCCTGGAAAGCGTTTACGTCGTTTTGTAGTATTTGTATAAGCTCTCAAATACTTTTTGAATTTCATTTCTATCTGCTACAGAGGCTGAAAAATCTATTATTTAGTAGAAGAGTTGACACTTATTTTCCCAGAATTTTTCCAGAATTTCCAGAGAATTAGAGGCTTATTTTAAAATCGCCCAGCGGTTTTTCAGGCCTCAATGGGTTAAATAAAAACTATTTGATAGTCAATGAATTGTTTGAGTAATTTTTCAAGTGAAAAACATAAATTAGCTGGTTGCATTTTTTTCCCTTTTAGATTAGATTAGATTAGATTAAATTTGACTTTATTAATCCCACAATGGGGAAATTTCTTTGTTACAGCCGCAAAATTTCACACAATTTTTAAGATAAGATAAAAAAACAATCTAAGAAAAGACATTTAACAATATACAAAATATACAATAATAATAATAAGACACAAAATGACCAAAAAAAGACACAAAATTATTTAAAAAAAAGACACAAAATTACCAAAAAAAGACACAAAATTATTTTTTTAAAAAGACACAAAATTACCAAAAAAGACACAAAATTATTTAAAAAAGGCACAAAATTACCAAAAAAAGACACAAAATTACCAAAAAAGATACAAAATTATTTTAAAAAAAGACACAAAATTACCAAAAAAAGATACAAAATTATTTTAAAAAAAGACACAAAATTACCAAAAAAAGACACAAAATTATTTTAAAAAAGACACAAAAATACCAAAAAAGACACAAAATTATTTTTAAAAAAAGACACAAAATTACCAAAAAAAGACGCAAAATTATTTTTAAAAAAGACACAAAATTACCAAAAAAAGACACAAAATTACATTCCATAACATTTCCACTTCTTCCGGTAACACAGCAAATTTCTTTGTTACAGCTGCAAAATTTCACGCAATTTTTAAGATAAGATAAAAAAACAATCTAAGAAAAGACATTTAACAATATACAAAATATACAATAATATAAATGATATACTATATACAATTTAGTGCAAATTAAGTGAAGAATGTGCAGATTATATGCAAAAATGTTCAGATTGTGCTGGTGTTGTACAGTCTTATGGCAGCTGGAATGAATGACCTTTATATACTCGAATCACTAAAGATGGTTGTATTGAAGCGCCACAATGACTTTTGGCCATTTTTTTTCAGTATTTTCTTGTCAAGCTAAAACAATTAGTTGACTAATCGATCAGCAGAAAAATAATTGGCAACTATTTTGACAATAAATACGTTTTTGAAGACTTTTTTTTTGCAAAAATGGCAAAAACAAAACGTGTTTTCAGCCTCAGAAATATGGACTTTGCCTTTTCATTACCTTACCATTACTTTATATAATATGAAACTGAATATCTTTGAATTTTGGACTGACAAACAATACATTTGAGATATTTAATGCATTAAAAACACACCCGAGATCAGACGAGATCGGGCGTGATCAGGGTGGAATAAAGCTTGGAAACAATCAAATACACCAAAATTAAGAGCATGTTTATTAACAGCAGAACAAAGTTTAGAGATGGAAAGACTAACTTTTAGAAATAGGGAACAAATACATATTTGGAATAAGTTATACTGTAAAGAAAGGCTGGTAAAAACAGTGGAAATATTTAATCAAATTAAGGAGATGAACACATGAATACATGCACCAACCCTTATTTTCTCATTAGTCCATTTTAGTATATCTTAGTATTTTTATTTATTTATTTATTTTTTGTGTTGTTTGTTTGTTGTTTATTCCTTTTCTTGGAGATCCTCATTTGGGGAATACCAGTTTGTCTTGTATATATGTTTGTCTGTTTACCCTATGTTTTGTTATTTACTTTGTGAATATACACTACTGGTCAAAAGTTTTAGAACACACCAACTTTTCCAGAATTTGATTGAAAATGATGCAGTTTAATGTCTCAGTGTACTCTGAAATTAATGCACATTTGCAACATTTAAAATTCTTTATTGAGCATGATAGTGTTTTGAAAGTAAAAAAGATTCAAAATCACATTTTATGTTGGACTAAAGGACTAAAAAAAAGACAGAAAATGACCAAAAAAAGACACAAAATGACCAATAAAAGACACAAAATGACAAAAAAAGACACAAAATGACTAAAAAAAGACACAAAATGACAAAAAAAGACACAAAATGACTAAAAAAAGACACAAAATGACTAAAAAAGACACCAAAAGACACAAAATGACTAAAAACAGGACACAAAATGACCAAGAAAAGACACAAAATGACTTACAAAGACACAAAATGACCAAAAAAAGACACAAAATGACCAAAAAAAGACACCAAAAGACACAAAATGACTAAAAAAAGACACAAAATGACTCACAAAGACACGAAAAGAATAAAAAAAATGGACAAAATAGCCCAAGACTCCATAGAGTTAAGTTGTTAACCCATTTCTTGTTCCTTGAAAAAGGCCTACTTGTATAATTCAAATTTTCCAGTTTTGGTTAAGCTTACCTTTTTTTATTTACCTCTGGCAGTTCACCACTTACCTTTGTACCCTTTCAAGCTGTTCATTTGACTTGAACTGCTTGAATTTCAATAAAAAAAATGGAAAAATGTGGGGTGTTCTAAAACTTTTGACCGGTAGTGTATACATTGAAAAAAAAGAGGGAAAAAAAATGCAAGGTACGATATTGTTAAGAAAACGAAATGACTGATTATGTTTGTGAAAGTAAGAAGCCTTGCAATAAAGTATTAAAAAACACACCCACAGCAGTAATAAATAAATAATTGTACAGCATAAATGTATGCTAATGGAACACACTATACTATCCAGGATTTCTGTTTCCTGCTCGAGAAGAACTTTTAGATCACAATGTCACATCACACAGCCTCTCTAAAGAAGAAGGGGGATCCACGTTTAATGACGTATGTGTGCTAATTCCTGGGAACATCTTATCCTCTTTACCCTCCTCCCTCCCTCCATCTCTCTCTCCTGCGTTCTTTCTCCTTTGTGTCTCTCCTTTTGGCTTTCTTCTCTTATGGCACACGTTTATGTTGTTGCTATAACACGTCATTGCTAATCATGTCTCCCTCACTCCCTGACAGCGTTGTGCAAACTAATTATTTACTGAGAGATCCTGCGCTGCCTCACGAGACTCTCTGATACACATGGAGTCCACGTGTGGAGAAAAAAAAACATTTCACCTCTTTTTTTACATTACGAATACAAAATTTCACATGAGCCAAACTTGTCTGTCAAAAAGGGGCAACATATTTGAAAAATATATGTAATACATGTAATATAAAATAATGTTGGTAGCCAGTAAAAAAGCTACTAAAGAGGAGTGGATTGCAATTGTGAAAGAAATTTATGACATGGAAAAATCAACTTTTTCCTTGAACTTGTGCATGGACAAATTAATATACTTATATATAATATAATTATATACTTATATACTTATATTTATACGTTCTGGAGGAAATGGACAGCTCATCTTGAACAGGAGACAGTTAATAACAACTAATAATGTGCTCTGTTTCATTTTTTTGTTTTTTTTGTTGTTGCTTGAGTACAGCGCCCCCTACTGTCCTATTCGATGTGCTCTCACAGTGTTGTTGGGCACTAGTGTGAGAATGTTTTTGTCCTGTTTTGATATGAAGGATGACCCTGGACCTACCTCTTGAAATATACACTTTGTTATTATGTTGTTACAATGATTCCTCTCTCCCCGTGTAATAATACATATATATATATATATATATATATATATATATATACACTACCGGTCAAAAGTTTTAGAACACCCCAATTTTTCCATTTTTTATTGAAATTCAAGCAGTTCAAGTCAAATGAACAGCTTGAAAGGGTACAAAGGTAAGTTGTGAACTGCCAGAGGTAAATAAAAAAAGGTAAGCTTAACCAAAACTGGAAAATAATGTACATTTCAGAATTATACAAGTAGGCCTTTTTCAGGGAACAAGAAATGGGTTAACAACTTAACTCTATGGAGTCTTGGGCTATTTTGTCATTTTTTAAAATTCTTTTCATGTCTTTGTAAGTCATTTTGTGTCTTTTTTTAGTCATTTTGTGTCTTTTGGTGTCTTTTTTTGTAATTTTATGGCTTTTGGTTTTTTTTTTTTGTCATTTTGTGTCTTTTTTTGGTCATTTT
Source organism: Centropristis striata (assembly GCF_030273125.1). Classification (NCBI taxonomy): domain Eukaryota; kingdom Metazoa; phylum Chordata; class Actinopteri; order Perciformes; family Serranidae; genus Centropristis; species Centropristis striata. Next base: position 40,568,921 of record NC_081520.1, on the reverse strand, counting down.
GTGTCTTTTTTTAGTCCTTTAGTCCAACATAAAATGTGATTTTGAATCTTTTTTTTACTTTCAAAACACTATGATGCTCAATAAAGAATTTTAAATGTTGCAAATGTGCATTAATTTCAGAGTACACTGAGACATTAAACTGCATCATTTTCAATTAAATTCTGGAAAAATTGTGGTGTTCTAAAACTTTTGACCGGTAGTGTATATATATATATATATACGTATGTATATTTTTCCATCTGTGCCTTTTTTTCCTTGTTCTTTTTCTTTATTTCTTTCTAAGTATACTGTAAAATGAATGACTTCATAAAAATAAAACTTAAAAAAAAGGGGCAACATTTTTGTTTTGTTTTTTCACTATGATGCGTTTTCATTTTTTTTTTAAACTATGACATTCAAAACACATTAGTAGCCTGATGGAACCATGACAATTTAAAAAAATGATTTGAATGTTTTATATTTTGTTAGAGGCATACATGCACACAATGTCATCCTGCAACTGTTTGCAGCTTTTCAAATGATCCATGCAGTAGTTTTAACTGTCCAAAAGGGGCGAAAATGCAATGTTTTCATGTTGTTTTTACTCTGATATCCAAAACATGTTAAAAAAAAATGTGTGTATGTGTTATTAATACATGCAAAAGCAGTCAGGGAAAAAACTGCTGTGTTCAAGGTGGAAATAAAGACTTTTTCATTCTATTACACAAAGGTGACTTAATTGTGTTTCATGGAAATTCGGAACAAGAATCCACATATGGACATGACTTTTCTCTAAAGGTACATCATATCAAAAGATGATGCTTAGTTTTTATTCTAATTAGGTTCCAATAAGCCCAAATAGCAAAGAGAAATAAAAAATGCATGTGAAAAAACAGCTTGGGCCTCTAGAGGTTAATACAAGTTTTTTTTATTAACCCTCCTATTATGTTGCAGGTCAAATTGATCCATTTCAAAGTTTTTAAAGTATTTTATTTATGTAAAATACATTTTTTTTTTTTAAATCAATGTTAGGTAAAACCATTGTATTTATTATGTAGGCCTTTTCAATGTTCATTAAAAAAAGTTTTAACATGATTTTTTTGTTTTTTGTTTATTGGGATTTTTTTTAATTTCTGACACTTTTGTATAATTAAACATGCCCCGGGTCAAATTAACCTACAAACATTATTGCTGTTCCTGAGAAGCGAACATAACAGGAGGGTTAAAGAGTGCAATTCTTTCTTAGTTTTTTTGTGTGTGATTTACTTTAGAACAGGGGTGGGTAATTAATTTTCCCAAGGGGCCACATGACCAATACCACAAAGGTTACGGGGGCCGGACCAGAACTAAATTCTGCTCAGTATTAATAAATACAGTAAATTATCTGGTTTTGAGCTGCTATTGATAACAATACATGTTATGATAAGACTGTTAATGTGGAGTAAATCAAATATATATATATGTACATATTCTAGGCGTTTTACAATGTTGTGATGCTTTTATTTTGAAAAGGTGCTGTCCAGTGTGAAACGGGTGCTTTAATTTTGAAAGGTAGTGACAGGAAGTAACAGGTGGAACGGTTAAATGAAAAAACGAACGGTAAATAATAGCGAGTGCGTAGTAATTCATATAAAGTTGATATAAGGTATGAAAAGGCTTCTATAGTGGCTGGCTGACAGGACACAAGGTTTGTTAAAGTTTATTTTATTCTGTCATATATATTTGTGGCTATATTTGTTAACTCTTAACTAGGTTAACTAGGTTACTAGGTGTTTAATAGGTGTTTTTGACAAGGTACCTCGGTAACTCGGGTAACTTGTACGTAAATCGCCTTCAAAATAAAAGCACTGCGGTTGTATTGATTTCTAATTTCTGGGTAACACAATCATATACATGTGCAGATAATGCAAGTGTCTTCCCTCATACTGTGTGGATAAATATTAAATTCTTCATGTAAATAAACAATTCTAGAAATTATAATGCCAATATTACAAAAACAAACAACACAGTGGTATTTTATTTACTTTTGTTTTTAATCAGCTGTAATACTCAAAAAGAATAAATTACATGAAAACCCGTCGTTAGTTTTTAATTCTCATCTAAAAATGTCTCTCGTTGCCATGGTGAAGCTGAGGATGATGATGATTACACGGTAACAGCTTTAGTTCGAGTCCTCCTCCGATCCCTCGATGTCCTGAAACGTCACAACAAATTATGTTATCAACACTGTGACATTGCAGACAGACTTTGTTTTCCAGGATACTTACAGAAAGTAAGTAAACTGAGTTTTAAAAGTTTTAAAACTGAAAGTCATGCCTCAAAAACTCAAATTCTCATTGAAATACTTGCAAATCCCAAATTTCAACCCTAGAGAATATTGGAGGATATTACATACAAAATAATATTTTGAGAAAAAAAGTTTACGAGATTAAAGTGGCAAATCTACGAGAAAAAAATGTGCAGATTTATGAGACTTAAAGTGGTGAATCTGGGAGAAAAAAAATGCTTTTTTTCCCACTTTTTTCTCTTAAATCTGCGACCTTTTTGCCTGTAGATTTGCCACTTTAATCTAGTAAATTTGCAACATTTTTCTCGAAATATTACCTGAAGTTACCAAAAATAGTTCTTTGCCTGATAAAGGGTTAAAAAAAAAAATACGGGCCCGGGGGAGGGGGGTAATATTTTGAGAAAAAAGTTACATATTTATGATTAAAAAAAAATCTCAAATTAATGGTAAAAAAGTTACAAATTTAAGAGTAAAAAAATCTCAAATTAATGGTAAAAAAGTTACAAATTTAAGAGAAAAAAAATCTCAAATTAATGGTAAAAAAATTTACGAGATTAAAAGAGATTTGAGATTTAAAGTGGTGAATCTGCAAGAAAAAAGTTGGGTTTTTTTTTCACTTTTTTTCTCGTAAATCTGCGACTTTTTTTTAAATATTTAGTGTAGTTTTTACCAATTTTGTCATTATTCCTAATTAATATTAAACTGTTGTATAAAACAAGATATTAAAGTTATATTTCACCCCCAAAATGATCATTTCTATATCTATAACTCACGCCGTGTTAGCATGAATTTATGAAGAAAACTTCTCACGCGTACCTCCACAGCAAACAGAGAATCCAAAAACTTGATGAATCTCAGTTCGCTTGAGTAATTAATATACAAAAGTCAATTTTGGGGGTGAAGTATTCCTTTAAGTCACATTGGGTTCAAGGACATTTTACTGAAGACTTTTATCCTTAAAGGATGTGTTCTATAAGTGGACCACATAGAACACAATTCTGATGTTTAAAAAAAAAAAAATACTACCCCTAAATGTCAAAGATCTGTGATGTCACATAAACGTTACAATGGGCGTTTATGGTATTTATGTTTATTATATTTCTTATTTTAAAATAGATACATTTTCTGCTTACAGAGACACAAATTTGCCTTTTCATTTTGCATCTCCATAACATTTATCAAAATTGTGACTTTTATTTGTTCAAGAAATATGGTCAGAACTAGTTAAATGCAACATAGGACACAACTATTAATGGATTAGAATTGTTAAATAGGTTTAAACTTAAAACAAAAAATACGCTTTTTAAAATTAACTACTTTTACACATTTCTGTTTCCAGTCACACAGTATACGTCACTTAGGGATTTAATGAGTTAATGTGAAGCATAAAGCTGAATATGGGAGATTAAAGAAGATTTAAAGTGTTTGTTACACGGGTGTCACCATGGGTTCTTATTGGTTAAAATGTATGGAGGCATGTTATGTATTTATGTTATTTCTGAAAAACCCAATAAATATAATTTTCACCAAAAAATAAAAAATAAAAATAATCACAGCCTTAGAAAACTGTGTAAATTAGGGACATTAGTGTGAGATAAGAGCTGAGTGTCTTTTAATTGCCTTTTTCTCTAACAGCATCATGATCTAACACAGTGGTGGTTCTACACAGGGGCCTCCAGGGGCCACTGCCCCTGTGAAGAAGCCTTTGGCCCCTGCTGTGGCCCCTGTGTCAAATTAATAATAAAATGATCAAATTATAACGATGAACAATGGAACAATTCTTGCCTTTTTTTTGTTCAAACAATATCTCATTGTACACAAAAGGAACCCAGAATGTGAACATTGTTATAATAGTTTATTACTTGGGCTATTTTGTCCATTTTTGAATCCTTTTCATGTCTTTACGTGTCTTTTTCGGTCATTTGTGTCTTTTTATGTCTTTTTTGGTCATTTTGTGTCTGTTGTTGTGTCTTTTTTTAGTTATTTTGTATCTTTTTTTGTTATTTTGTGTCTTTTTTTGTCATTTTGTATCTTTTTTTGGTCTGCTTTGTTTCTACTGCACTTTCAAAATAAAAAAAAGTGATTGTGCACAAAAATGAGAAATGTCATTGTCTTACAAAAAAAAAAAAACTGTTATTCTTGGTGAGTCTCATTATTTAAATCAATGTATTTGCATCTTCCAAAAATGTCCTTAAATGAGATGTTAAAATAAGCTAAAATAAAGATTTTGAATACTTAAATATCATCTTTGCCATTTGTTAATGTGCTAATGTGCCCCTCTGATTAAACACTGGCCCCTCCTTGGCCCCCACAGTAAAACTGGTCTAGAACCGCCACTGTTCTAACATGATGTGACTCATGTCTTACCATGGGCTCCTGAGATCTGATTGTCATGATGTGTTTCTGATATGAAGAGATGATGCACTCTCGCCTGCAAAGAGAAACGTTGTGTTCAAAATGATTTCTGATTTCCCCATGTGTTTAGTTTGTTTGTTTTAGCTCAGATTTACTTGCTGGTGATGCCTCCTCCTGGTGGGAGCCCTGGCATCTCTTCTGCAGCCAGGAATTTGATCACGTGCAAAAGGTCAGGGTCCTCCTCTTTGGACCTCATAATCTGGATACATTCTGTGAAGGGACATAGTCAGAGTCAGCAAACGGTACCTTAGAGCAATAGTTCTCAACCTTTTTGAGTCGCGACCATCAATTTATTAAGCATGTTGTCTGTGACCCCCGCTCACTGAACAGAATCTCACACACACAGTTCAGATCACCCAAAAAAGAAACAAAATGACAAAAAAAAAGACACAAAATGACAAAAAAAAGACACAAAATGACTAAAAAAAGGAAACAAAATTACAGAAAAAGACACAAATTGACCACAAAATGACCAAAAAAGACACAAAATGACCAAAAAAAGACACAAAATGACCCAAAAAGAAACAAAATGACCCCAAAAAAGAAACAAAATGACCCAAAAAAGAAACAATATGACCAAAAAAAGACACAAAATGACCAGAAAAGACACAAGTGACCAAAAAAAGACACAAAATGACCCAAAAAAGAAACAAAATGACCAGAAAAGACACAAAATGACCAAAAAAAGACAGAAAATGACCCAAAAAAGAAACAAAATGACCAGAAAAAGACACCAAATGACCAGAAAAGACACAAAATGACCAAAAAAAGACACAAAATGACAAAAAAAAAAAGACAAAATGACCCAAAAAAACCCCACAAAAAGACCAAAAAAAGACATTAAATGACCAAAAAGACAAAAACACATTAACACATGAACACTTTAACACAGTGGAGACAGAGCTGACTTCCAAAATGATTTGGCGACCCCCAGAAATCATCTCGCAACCCCAATTGGGGTCCCGACCCCAAGGTTGAGAGTAGCTGCCTTAGAGTGTGAAGTGTTTATTGTGGGGGCTTAAAGTGACTCTTAAACAACGAATCACCTTCCACTTTCGTGTCGATGTGCTGCTCCAGCTCGGCCTCCTTCTGCAGAGCCTCCTGTGACACCTGGGGGGCGCCGGGGAAGCAGATGATGATGATGCTCATGTTATCCAGGCTGCCCTGCAGAGGGAGACAGAAATATCAGCTTGTAAGATTTTTTTTAAATATAATGAGCCTATAAATTGGGCATTATTGTGCAGTATGTTTAACTGTGCAAATATATGCAACATTTTGATTCTCTCCACCTCAACTAGGTTAATGCTGCTTTTAAAACCCATTTCTATTATATATTATAATCTAGCATTCTGCCAAATCTGAAGTCAATTTTACTGATAAATAGACTTTACCCCTTTGATGCATAACATGGGTCAAAAATGACCCACATTAATTTCCTTCATGTTATTTAATGCTTGCTGTGTGTTTCTGTGTTCTATCTTTTGATATCAACTTATTGTATGATTGAATATATCTTGTTTTTTGATAACAGATCATTATTTAAATTTTGCCCCTCATACTTTATGAAGAAAGTTTTTGTATTATTACATAGATAACTACTATACATACTGATCAGTAGCAACATGAAGTATAGTTATCCCAAACTACAAACTCACTGCAGGTTTATAACCTGTTGGTGATGACATCAGAGGCTCAGTGTGTACTGGAACATGCAGTCTTTCAACAGTTATGGTGCTGTAAGCCTTTTTAGTTGAAATAAATAGCAGGCCATGTTAAAGCCTCTGAGCCGTGTTTGTTTGTGTGTGTGTGTGTGTGTGTGTGTGTGTGAGGAGCGTTAACTCTCACATTCAGTGCTAATCCGAGCCATGTGTACCATTTCTAACCTCCTCTGCCCACGGATGCGGTAACACAGCTATTTATAGGGCGGGCTAAGGGCTCGACAGACATTCAGTTACTAACAAGCATTAAGAGGACCTGCAGGACTTGCATAACCGCATCACGTCACAGTCTCGTCACAGGGACGCTGCCCTCAGCGTACACCTGCTGGCTCCTTAATGGAAAGCTTTCCACTCATGAATCTACCTGCTGCAACACGACAGAAACAGCCAATCAGCTGAGTTCTGTTGAGCTGAGACTACAGAGTGATGCTGATGCTGTGCATGTACACTAGTGTTTAGTAATGAAGTAGATTAGTTGAATGCTTAAATTAAATTTTGCAATCTGATCTGTGCTTTGAGTAAATATGTACTTGTACATGTACTTAAAAAATCAAGATTTTAACCAAGACGCTGTTCCAGCTGCTTTGTGGAAACATAAATTATATAATAACCACAGGGCATTTTCCATCTTTATCAGTTCAGGATATTAACCTTTAATAGGGCACTCATTGAAATACTTGCAAATTCCAAATTTCAACCCTAGAGAATATTGGAGGATATTACATACTGCCATAATGTGTAAAAAAAAACATACGGACCCGGGGGATGGGGGTAATATTTAGAGCAAAAAATGTACAAGATAGAGGCAAATCTATGAGAAAAAAGGCAGATTTATGAGATTTAAAGTGGTGAATCTGCAAGAAAAAAATTGCTTTTTTCCCCCACTTTTTTCTCGTAAATCTGTGACTTTTTTTCTTGTAGATTTGCCACTTTAATCGAGTAAATTTGCAACTTTTTTCTCGAAATATTACCTGAAGTTACCAAATACGGTTCTTCGCCCGATAAAGGGTTAAGGGCAGATTTATACAGAGCTCATAATAATTCATATCGAAGTTTCAGAAAAAATGTAGAAGGGTTTTATTATTATTATTATTCACCCTCTGTCATGGACGGGGCTGAACCTCAGTGCTTTTATGATACTGACCTTCAGGTATTTATTTTGATTAATAAGTGATTAATAATAAGTTAATTTGATTAGTTCTCAGGATGGGAATCACAATATATTTAAACCACATCATCTCAGTGCAATTTTAAATATTTTACGATATACTGAGTATTTTTTGACAATATATATTGCATTATTTTCTGATTTATAACCTTTTTTTGTCAGAAAACTCCCCCACACACACAAAAGAAATTGTCCCTTTCTGTTTTTTTTATATATAAGACATAGTTTTTAGTCTGTAAATCTTACTTCAATTACTTAAATCGTAGCAAAATCAGACTGACCACCACTGTCAGAAAAAAACTCAAGTGACCTGAGCAAGCAATCAGTTTTATTATTCTAGTAACAAAAAGTTTAATTTATATTTAACATATTAATTTTTTTTAAATTGGTGTCTGTGTATCGATACAAAATTGTGGAGAAATCAGTTTTGTCCCACCCCTAGATAGTCCCTGGTTTGAATTCAATTTTAAATAATTTAAAATGTTGGCAAAATTTGAGAACTCTTCTTCTTCTGTAAAATTTTGGATTTTTTCAAGAAACATATCTCAACAATCCCAGTATAAAGTCCATTTTTTAGCAGCTCTGGAGCTTTTCATCATATCAGGGTGTTGATGGGTTTCCTCAAATATTGTTTCCGAGGTGAGGAATAAACTTTCAGTCTCAATGTTTATACTTTGTTACATTTATACCTCCGTATAGAAATGTATAATTGTGCTATTGGCATTGAGGTTAAGGTATTAAATCAACAGTCGTGGTCATGGACAAAGCTGATTTTGATGTCTATGGTACTATCTTCTTCCTCACTTTTTTCTATAAAACTTTAGCAAATATATTCCAATCTGGTTTTAATTCCAGTGATCCTTCCTTCCTGGTGCAATGAGTGAATATAAAAGCTAATTTTGCATTTGCTTTCTCATTCAGTCATTAACCCTTTATCAGGCGAAGAACCGTATTTGGTAACTTTAGCAGATATCCAAAATAAAAATATTTTGAGAAAAAAGTTGCAAATTTACTATATTAAAGTGGCATATCTACAAGAAAAAAAGTCGCAGATTTAAGAGATTTATAGTAGCAAATCTGCGTGGAAAAAAAGTCACAGATTTATGAGAAAGGAGCAACTTTTCTCGCACATTCACCACTCTAAATCTCGTAAATCTGCGACTTTTTTTCGCACAGATTTGCCACTTAAAATCACGTTTATGAGATTAAAGTGGCAAATTTACGACAAAAAAAAGGCGCAGATTTATGAGATTTAAAGTGGTGAATCTGGGAGAAAAAAAATTGCTTTTTTCCCACTTTTTTTCTCGTAAATCTGCGACTTTTTTCATGCAGATTTGCCACTTTAAATCTCGTAAATCTGCGACTTTTTTCTCCCAGATTTGCCACTTAAAATCACGTTTATGAGATTAAAGTGGCAAATTTACGAGAAAAAAATGCGCAGATTTATGAGATTTAAAGTGGTGAATCTGGTAGGAAAAAAAAATGCTTTTTTCCCACTTTTTTTCTCGTAAATCTGCGACTTTTTTCATGCAGATTTGCCACTTTAAATCTCTTAAATCTGCGACTTTTTTTCTTGTAGATTTGCCACTTTAATCTAGTTAATTTGCAATTTTTTTCTCGAAATATTACCTGAAGTTACCAAATATAGTTCTTCGCCTGATAAAGGGTTAAACAGACAAAATGTATCTGTCACTTCCAGAATCTTTCATCACATTCCTATATTTTCTTTTCCTATTGTTTCATGCACCTTGTCTGCAGTGTGCTGTTGTTGTGTTAAAGGGTTAAATAAGAATTTACTGCTTTGTGTTTCTTCATTTTGAAAGAAAAACACCTGTAATCTACCCCAGACAAAAATATTTATTAGTTATTTTAATATAAAACCTGAGATTAGACATGATATAGCTGGTTAACCAACTGATTTAGTTGTTCAAATGTCAACTGATATCTGAGAAATTTGAGGACTTCTTTTATTTCAAAGTTTATTTATGTATTATATATAGTGAGTCTTTCATCACATTCCTATATTTCCTTTTCCTGTTGTTTCATGCACCTTGTCTGCAGTGTGCTGTTGTTGTGAGGACGTCTCACCTTATAGAGACAGAGGTCGATGACTTGGGTGCAGATCTCCCTGAGGTCATCACACACCAGCAGACGGCTGCGCACAAAGGCACACAGTTCCTCGTTCCCGATGGCGTCCCACACGCCGTCACACGCCAGAATCAGGAACTCGTCTTCTGGCGTCCTCTCCAGCTCGGACACCTCTGGCTCCGGGGACACGAGCTGCTCCGTCTGCGGCCTCCAGTCCACCTCCTTGAAGTCAAAGTCCCCCAGCGCTCTGGAGACGGCCAGCGAGCCGTTGACCCTCTGCAGGGTCACGGAGCCTCCGGCGTTCTGGATGCGCTCCTTCTCTCTGGGGTTGAACGGCTTGTGGTCCTCCGTGTAGAAGACCACCTGGCCGTTGTGGCAGAGCAGCGTACGGGAGTCCCCGCAGTTGATGAAGTAAATGTAGCGAGGTGAAATCATGACCGCTGCTGCGGTGGATCCACTGCGGTCCCAGTTGTCCTCACGAGTCAACTTGTGCATGTGGCGATCGATGTCCAGGAAGCCTTCACGGACCGCTTCCTTCACCTGCTCGGGGTCCTCGTTGGCTTTGACCCCACCTGTGGGAAACGAACAGGAAAGATAGATAGTTAGATTCACACTGACACTGCCATGTTTGTTTAGAGGTCAACAAACTCTACACTGCAAAAAAAGAAAAGTTGGGTGAACTCAAAATTTCAAGGCAACAAACTTCGATAAAATTTTAAGTTGGACAATTAAACTAAATATTTTAAGTTTTGTTTTTGAGTTTGCTCAACTCTGAATTCAGATTTTTGTCAACTCAACTGTAAGTTGTACTAACTTATAATTTTACATTGTAATAACTTTTAATCCTTACTTCTGCTAACTTCTGCAATGTGCTGAATTGGCACGATTGTAACGCCGCTATGAAATGTCAGCCAATGTTACGACCACAATTTAGAGTTAGCATTGATACGCTAATGGCTACTCTTGTTGCTGTAACAAGCAGCGGCGCTAGCATCAGTTAGCCGCTAGCATCAGTTAGCCGCTAGCATCAGTTAGCCGCTAGCTTTCACTAATGACCGAATTTCAACTCTTTTGACAACAAAGAAATAAGAGTTATCAGAACTATTGTCCCTTGTTGTGAACCCCAACTTAAAGATATAAGTAACAACAACTCACCAACTTGTTTTTGAGCAGACAACTGGCTTCCTTCGTTGTGCTAACTTACATTATTGCCCTAAATGTCAATAATTTATATTTCCAAGTTTTACCAACTGAAATCACTGTTTTAGGCCAAAAAATACAAGTTGGCTTTTTTGCAGTGCAGAGCCACTGCCTGAAGACATCATCTGTGTTATTGTATTTTAATAACATGGCCATATTTTTAGCTGAGACCTAGAAAGCCAAAACATGTCAACCAAGAGTTTCAAACTAAGGATTATAATCCGTCATGTAATTATGATTCTTAATTTTCTTTCATATGGCTGAAAAATCAGTTCACACAGGTTCATCTCTGAACCTTACTTTGCTCAACGCTGTAAAAAAAAAAAAAATAGCACAATATCTATAAGTCTTGTTTGATTTCCAAGGTAATCTTAGCCTGAATTGTTTTAGCTTTTATTACTCTGCTCTGAATTTGCTACTCTCATTGACTTTATGCTCCTAAAACAGGTATTTTTTAGGCTTAAAGAGCTGCAGAGAATAATCAAAAAATAGATTTGTTGTCAACTATTATATATTGATTCATCAGTTTGAGTAATATTAAAAGAAAAACATGCAAAAATTATTTGATTTCAGCAGTTTAAATGGAAATATTTTCTAGTTTCTTAACTCCTTTATGTCAGTAAACTGAATATCTTTGAGTTGTGGAAAAAACAAGACATTTGTGGACGTTATCTCGGGCTTTGGGAAACACGGATTGACATTTACCACCATTTTCATACACCAAAAAGCTAATCAACTGATCGGGAAATGCTGTCAGTTTTAGTTTAAATGGTGACTTTGTTAGCCAAAGTTAGCAACTTTGTTAACCAAATCCTATTAGTCACTAATTGTGCTCTACCTGTTGCCAGGATGTGGTCCATCAGGTTTCTGGAGCAGTACTGAGCCACTGTGGTGCCCGCATGTCCATCAAAAACAGCAAAGTAGCCCCACTCTGTCAGCTCTCCTCCCAGCTGGGGTCTGCAGGTGTGGGCGTCCTCCATCTGAGCCCTCCAGCCCTGCATGCTCGCCACCGCGTAGTTCATCCCCAAGTCAGAACCCCCCTCTGAAACATGCTTCTCCAGGATGGGCCGGTCCAGGTACGGGCTCGGCATCGAGTCGTCCTCCTCCGAATCGTCCTCCCCTTCGAACCCGGTCTCCCTGGGCCCCCCTTTGAAGAAGAAGGTGACCATCTTTTCTGTCTCTTTGACCAACTGGCGGAGAAAGGAGGGCACCTCCACGTTGCTGGCGCGCCTGGCCGTCTTCATGACTCCCCGGAGCCGGTGCTCGAGCTTCCTGCTGGACTTGGCAGCCGCCCGTCTCTTCCTGGTGCCCCTCCCCCGGCCTTGTGTTTTCCGCAGCAGGTCCAGCGCAACTTTAAGCTGGGGCACCTCAGCCAGGTAAACAGAAAGTGATCTCAAACAAGAGTAATCCTGTTAAATGAAAGACTCTGGTGGTTTTCTGTTCAAAGTAAGAGGCCCATGCTTGCATCTCTGTGGGTTCAGTCTGAGAGTCCTTCTTCTGTGAGCATCAGGTGTCCTCTCCCCTCTCTGGCTCTCAGTTTATGTCTTCTTCTTCTTTTCTCCAACTGTCCTGCATCAGCCTTGCTCTTCCATTGGCCTGTCTATTTCTGTTGACTGATCCCTCTGCTCTGCCCCCACCTACTCTCTCTTTCTGTTTACTGCGGCTGGATAATCACCTGGCCTTTAAGGCAGCCCAGGTGACCTATGTCTGCACACATGCATGGATTATGAGCATTACATGTTACAACAACACAGAGGGATCCATAATCAGGCCTGCCTGTCTGCAAGCAGTTGGGTTTTATGTCCAAAACAAGACACTTTTTATTCCAAATAACTTGGCGATTTGTCTCAGCATGTATTTTGAGTTTCAAGGGTAATTAGTTTAAGTTAATTGTTCACCTTGGAAACAGCTGTTGCCAAATCAACCTTGCGTCAAGGTCTGTTTATTAGCTTTTCTGGAGCTTTTAATCATGTCACATGATCTTCATTAGCAAAGTGAGTTTTCCTTGTTTGACTGGTGTTGACAAGGTAAAAAATTAGGGCTCCTTTTGATTTTGTTGATCAATTAACGGATCTGTAAAAATACGTTTTCTGCACCACTAAAAATTAGATGCACTCATAGGTTTCTTAGAAATAGTCATTCAGCATAAAAAGTGACCAATTAGCATAAAAAGTGATCAATTAGTCAACTAATCGACTAAGAGGGGGGATCACTATATATATAATACATAAATAAACTTTGAAATACAAGAAGTCCTCAAATTTCTCAGATATCAATTGACATTTGAACAACTAAATCAGTTGGTTAACCAGCTATATTATGTCTAATCTCAGGTTTTATGTTAAAATAACTAATAAATATTTTTGTCTGGGGTAGATTACAGGTGTTTTTCTTTCAAAATGAAGAAACACAAAGCAGTAAATTCTTATTTAACCCTTTATCAGCCAAAAAACTATATTTGGTAACTTCAGGTAATATTTTGAGAAAAAAGTTGAAAATTTACTAGATTAAAGTGGCAAATCTGCGCGAAAAAAGTCGCAGATTTACGAGAAAAAAGTGTGGGGGAAAAAAACTTTTTTCTTCCAGATTCACCACTTTAAATCTCATAAATCTGTGCATTTTTTTCTCGTAGATTTGCCACTTTAACCTCGTAAACTTTTTTCTCAAAATATTATTTCGTATGTTTTTTACACATTCTGGCAGTATGTAATATCCTCCAATATTCTCTAGGGTTGAAATTTGGAATTGGCAAGTATTTCAATGAGGGTTAAAGTGGTGAATCTGGGAGAAAAAAGTTGCTTTATCCCCACTTTTTTCTCGTAAATCTGCGACTTTTTTCACACATATTTGCCACTTTAAATCTCTTAAATCTGCGACTTTTTTTCTTGTAGATTTGCCACTTTAATCTAGTAAATTTGCAACATTCTTCTCGAAATATTACCTGAAGTTACCAAATATAGTTCTTTGCCTGATAATGGGTTAAATACAATTTCAAAAGAATAAAATGAAAGATAAAAACCATGCCGAAATGGAATAAAATTGAATAATTTTAAACTTAAAAGTTACAGTGCAGTCCTTTCTCCAAGTGAAATGAAATTGACACACCCAACCTTTCCATTTGTGACTTCCTGGCTCCCTGAGTGACGCCTGTTTGTCTTGATCTCATTAACCGCTGTGTATTTGGAGCTCCTGACCTGGTTTACATGTAGGAACATTTCAGGTTTCGACTATATGTGTGATACTTTATTCTTGTATCAGCTGTTGTTGGGCCGTGTTGGCAGTCTTTCAAGTTACAGTTAATAAAAGCTTTTATTTAGACTGAGGACGCAGGCAGCAAACTGGATAACACAGCAGGGAGGAGAGCATTTTTTTAACATGTTAAATTAAATGTGACACTTCAACAATGATATAGCTTAGTCGTTTCCAACCTTTTTCCTTTTTTTTCCCCCCTTTTCTATCATTGAGTAAACTGACTAAGTGCCATATTTTATGGATATTTCGTGTTGTAGTCAATACAGCAATAAAAGTACAGAACAACAGTGAATGGTGAACACAATTACTGACTGAAGTATGTGGAAAAATTAACGATTTCAATGCATTTTGAGCATTGATTTCCTGTGAATACTGCATCAGAAGTGAGTTTTCCTGTTATTTTTGGGAATTTCTCAAACAATTTTTAGACAACTTTTTAAACGTTTAGCAATTGTTCTGTTGTCTCTGATTGTTTTAACTGCATACTTTTTTTGACAAATGTTTTTATTGTCAATTATAATACAAATAGACAAAACAGAACAACACACATTAATTAGTACAAGTCACTTGAAGACATTACAAATATAGATATATTCGTGGTATGTTTTGCTGTTGTGGTAACTGACTGTTTCTCATCATGGCTTTAAGGAAAGGAAAGGAATATATAATATATATATATATATATATATATATATATATATATATATATAGTATATATATGTATATTTATCTAATTTTTTTATCGCAAAGTGAGAGCAAATGTTCAGTCAAAGCCAAATATGACATGTCACAAGTAGTTTTATTGAAACTGTTTATTTAAGTGAACATAAATAAGGTAGAACAACAGGAGTACAAAAATCAAAGCTCCAAAAAAAAAATATCTTAAATAAAAAAGCCTATGAAATAAAATAGGCCAATCTTTCCAATCTTTTTCTGAAATAAATATATTTATATGCACATTATATGGTTTATAGAAGCAAAATGAAAAGGAGTCAAAAACCGCGAGAGAGAAAAAAAAAAAAAAGCCCCAAACTCCAAAGGGTTTTTTTTTTTTTTTTTTTTGTAAATTCTTGTCAGAAAAGCCAAATTATATTGACCATGATTTCATATGTAAAAGCAACAAAGGGTGCAACATGGTGAATACTTTTTATAGGCATTGTATAAAAATCTAAGCAAAGAGGATACACACACACATTCTCATATTATATTCTCTATTACTCTTATTTATATGCAGTCTATGGATCCAAACAGTGTGGAGCAGCATGAGTCACAGCTACTCACTGCTGCCCTCTACCTCTCACTACTGCACAGGCCTCACTTACCTTTAGAAATAAGCTTTTACTGTAGTTGTGTCTGTACATTATTTATACTGCAGCTTTTATGGTCATTTTTCTCTGTGGTTTGTTGATATAGTGTGACTTATTTGTGGAACACAGACATTTTGGTAACACTTTATATTAAGGTCCTTGTAATAACCATTAATTAACAAGTAATAAGGCCCTTGTAAGTCCTTACAAGATGCTTATTAACATTATTGTGTGTTTATAAGCTTATATAAGTGTTAATAATGGCATTACAAACACCCATGACCCACCCATTATGTCTTTGCCATGCCTTTATTAATCTTATTTTGTTTGCTTATTGATATTAAAATATACTTTATTGCTCATCTATTATAAGTTAACTATGCTTTTTGCAACTACCGGATCTAAAGTGAGAACAATGCCTTATTACTTGTTAATTAATGGTTATTAAGGACCTTATTATAAAGCATTACCGACATTTTTTATATGTGAAATTGGAATATGAATTTACTAAAACATAGCTAAGATGATAAACCCACTGTATGAACCTGCCCTGTCCATCTTTAAATTTACATTTACATCCCCACATTTTACATTTACATTTAGTCATTTAGCAGATGCTTTTATCCAAAGCGACTTACAGGAAGAATAAAAGTAAACAATGAAGGTATAGTAGTCTAGATGGAATTGTCCAAAAAGTGAAAGTGAGGAGCATTTATGGGTACAAGTCAGGAACCGGCCTACTTTACTTATTTCAAGGGTGCTGAATCCCCAAAAAATGTTTTTGAAAGTAGGCAATCAGAGATGAGGAAATTAAGTTTCTGGATCTATAGACTAGGGTCAAAGCGAGGATATAGTGGAGGCTCAGTGTCCTTTTATATATACATATATATATATATAAATGCAAAATACCAACTTTTAAGGTGAAATTAAGCATTATATTCAGACATAAATATTCAATCAATATCAGTTTTAAATGTTCCAGTTGGTATTTTGCATATATATATATATATATATAATATATATTTGCATATATATATATATATATATATATATATATACATAAAAAAGACACTGAGCCTCCACTATATTCTTGCTCTGACCCTAGACTATAGATCCAGAAACTTAATTTCCTCATCTTTGATTGCCTACTTACAAAAAAACTAAGGGGAAATGGTCCAATCACTGTGCAAGATGGGCAATTTGGTGGTTATTTGATACAAATTAGAATGTCAAAAACTCAAAATTTCGCTTGGGAACCATTTTTTTGGACTCAGCACCCTTGAAATATGTAAAGTAGGCCGGTTCCTGACTTGTACCCATAAATGCTCCTCACTTCTTATAGAAGGCCTTTTTTCTGAAATCCGTCTAGACCAGGGATTCCCAAAGTGTGGTGCGTGGACCCCTGGGGGTGCGTGAGCTGCTGCTAGATGGTGCGTGAGATGAAAAATGTAATGGCGGTCTGATAATGACACAATTACATTTCATTTTTGCATCTATTTTGGTCATTTTTGCATCTATTTTTTGGTTGTTTGGTAATTTTTACATGTATTTTTGGTCAAATTGTGTCTATTTTGATAATTTTGTGTCATCTTTGGACATTTTTGCATCTATTTTTGGTTGTTTTTGATCTTATAATGAAGCGTAGAAGAAGTTATCTTCTTGTTCTTGTATCATTTTTCCAGCCTGTGTTATGATGACTGGGTTGTGTTCACTCCACGCTCATTTAAATTTGCTGCAATTTTTGTTCAACGCAGCTCAAATATTATAACATTTTCTGATCTGCTTTCTGCCTCTGATCCTGAGCCTGTCATCACCCTCCACCTTTACTATGGCTATAAAAAATCTTATTGCATTTTGTTTTTTTTGAAGGTGTGGGGGATTGGGGGTGCGTCAACACAGTTGGGACATAGAAGCGGGTGCACGGCTGAAAAAGTTTGGGAACTGCTGGTCTAGACTATAGTGCAAAAAGAGCTATTAGTGCATCAATATGGTCTAGTGACAATTCTTTGAGGAGGAGAATTATGGTGTGGTGCTAGGAGAGAAGATGCTCTCTGAAGGTCTTCAGGACTTTTTTTAAAAGGTAGAGAGGGATGCTCATGTTATAAATAATTAATGACCTGTTACTCCTTCTCTTGCAGCCTGCAACCTATAAGATCCTGAGATGAAATCACATGACGAGGAGGAGAGAGAGACACACACACAGAGATAAGCTATGAATGGGAGAGGACGGCAGGCTGAGGCAGACACAGGGACACACTCTCTGCTGTAGCGTTACACATTACTCCAGCTGCAGTCATAGCCATGCAGGAGCAGACGAGGAGAGGAGGGAGGATGGAGGAGGAGGGAGGCAGGCCGGCAGGGCGGGGCTGCTGAGTGACAGAGAGGGAGGAAGCTGCTCAACAGACGAACAAGATAAAACACAGAGGAGGAGGAGGAGGAGGAAGAGAGAGAGTATATCCACAAGACGTGAGTGCCGGCAGCAGAGGAGGGTGGGGGCTTCCAGACTGGATGGGCCCAGCGATGCCTTGATGGAGTATGGGCCAGGTTTTAGGATTCTCCCACTGCCGTGAGTCTGCTTTTGTTCTGCTGTTTCTATCTGTGTTTCTGTGTGGGAGGTCTGCTCATGTTTATCCATCGTCATGTATTTACAGTGCAGTCCAGCTCAGCATCTTTTCTTGCTAACTGCTGTAAGCATCGTACGTGTTAGCTCCTCTCCATCCCTCTTCTCCACCTTTAATAAACACATGGCTGCATGGATGGATGGATGGATGCAGTGCAGAGGGAGACCTGTTCTGTTCTTGTGCCTCCTCATTGATCTGCAGATGTTTATGTGGCTGTGTATGAGGAGGCTCTGCAGCCAAGCGTTCAACTTACTTTTCCTCTTAAAAAGCTTCTGTTGTGCTTTTTATATCTGTTTTATTTTCCGTCACAATGCCTCTGATGTTCTCTACAGTTACATCAAAGCAGTTTCTTTATTATTCATACATGAGAAGAAGAAAAACTAGCTTCCCTCTTTTGCTCTGCCTCGGTTGATTTATTAGCTAATGTCGTGCTGGCTATCTAATATAGAGGCCTTTTACTGCTGCCAGTTTATCTCTGTATGGAAATGAGTCTGTGTTCACTGACCTACAGTATGCTGCTGTATGAGGACTTGACTTCTTCAGTGTTATAAAGCAGCTCACTGTTATAACTGCAGTGTTTTCTGGGGCTTTTATGCTCATAATCATGTTTTGAGAGACATCTAAGGGTTGTGGGGGAAATAAAATGGGTTTACAGCAACAACACATTGATATTTCTGACATTTTTGTGCTTGTTTACAAGTAGGTTTATGTAAAATTATGTCTGTTTTCTTGCAGAGGAATATGGCTCTGTGGCGTCCACTCCAGACTCAACGCCTCCATGCACCGATGGTACGAAGCAGACATATGACACAAATTTTATCTAGAAAAATCTGACTTTTTCAGTCCCAGTACTGACACCTTGTAACCTTGTGATACCAGTGTTTAACCCATAAGAACCCAGACCCAGTAAAAGGAAAATTAAAGGAAAATTATGGGGGACATAGAACACATTTATGATGTTTTCAAAAAAAATTCATACCCCTAAAAGTGAAACATCTGTGATGTGACATATACGTTACAATGGGTTTATGGTATTTATGTTTATGATATTTCTTATTTTTTTAAAAAACTAGACACATTTTCTGCTTACAGAGACACAAATTTGCCTTTTTCTTTGCGTCTCCTCAACATATATCAAAATTGTGACATTAATAGTGCTGTTT
This sequence comes from Centropristis striata, assembly GCF_030273125.1. Classification (NCBI taxonomy): domain Eukaryota; kingdom Metazoa; phylum Chordata; class Actinopteri; order Perciformes; family Serranidae; genus Centropristis; species Centropristis striata. The sequence goes on along the minus strand of NC_081520.1, from coordinate 40,549,723 downwards.
AACAACTAATTTTACTTAAAAATAAATTTTCTGATTTGTTTTTAAAAACAAATTTTCTGATTTGTTTTTAAGTAAAAAAAAAAAAAAGAAGAAATCAATAATAAAAACCAATAACCATTTGCCTTTTTGTTTGCATCTCCAATACATATATCAAAATTGTGACTTTAATTTGTTCAGTTCCCTATTAATGGATTAGAATTGTTAAATGGGTTTAAACTTAGCCTCGTCACAAAAAAAATAAGCTTTTTGAAATTAGCTACTTTTTCACATTTCTGTTTCCAGTCAAAACAGTCTGAAAACAGAATGATTCCAACTTTATAGGAGACCGTGTAGAATTAAAATGTGCACATGCATCAGCAGTTTGGTCAAAAAAATTAACAGGAATTTCAATTCAAGTGTAAAACTTTTAAATGCCTGAAATTGAATTAGGTGCTAAAATTCCAGTATACAGGTGCATCTCAATAATTTAGAATATCATAGAAACGTTTTTTTATGTCAGTAATTCAATTTGAAAAGTGGAAATAACACATTATATAGATCCATTACACACAGAATGAAACATTTCATGACTTGATTTATTTAATTTCTTCTAATTATAATGATTATGGCTTACATTTAATGAAGACCTGAAATTCAGTGTCTCAAAACATTTTTCTATCATACAAAAGTATGTTTAATATGGAAATGTTGGCCTCTGAAAAGCATTTCCATCTTTATGACTCAATACTTAGTTGGGGCTATTTAACTTGAACTACTAGAAATGGACTTTTCCATCATATTCTGATTTATTAAGATGCACCTGTATAATGCATACAGTATATAAACGTATAACATTGAACTCAATAGATTGGCCCCCATTGTTACCAAGCTATTTGACTCAGTATCGGCCTAATTAATTAATTATAATTACCATCATCTTGCCAACCTACCAACTGATCTGCTTTTTTTAACTTCTTAAGTGTCCTTGTTCTATTCTGTGTTTTTTTCTATTGTTGTTTTTATTTATGCTACCTCAGTATTTTATTCTATTGTATTTTATTGTATGTTATCGTACATCTATCTATCTATCTATCTATCTATCTATCTATCTATCTATCTATCTATCTATCTATCTATCTATCTATCTATCTATCTATCTATCTATCTAACACAGAAGACACGTAATGACCAAAAGAAGACCCAAAATAAGAAAAAATGAAGCAACAAAAGACACAAAATGACCAAAAAAGATACAAAATCACAAAAAATACACAAATAGTGTATAGTATATTGCTAGTGTGTTTATTTATTACTTAAGTGTATTTATGTTTATTCAGAGATTGTATGTTTTTATGTGTGTGATTGTATGTTATCTATCTATCTATCTATCTATCTATCTATCTATCTATCTATCTATCTATCTATCTATCTATCTATCTATCTATCTATCTATCTATAAAACACAGAAGACACATAATGACCAAAAGAAGACCCAAAATAAGAAAAAAAGAAGCAACAAAAGACATAAAATGACCAAAAAAGATACAAAATCACAAAAAATACACAAATAGTGTATAGTATATTGCTAGTGTGTTTATTTATCTATCTAATATTCAATGTCAGTATCAGTATCGATGGAGCTATAATACTGTCTGACAATACTTGGAAACTGCTTTCTGAAGGCTTCCTTTTGAACTTTATTTTGGAAGGAAAAGATCTGACCAACTCAGATCTCAGCAGAAGTCCATTTGTATCCCAGCTACATGCTGGAGAGGAGAGATGTTTATTCTTATCAAAGAGGGTTTCCTTCACATCGTTCTCTCCCCGACATCAAATAACACACCTGGCTGCTTTTATCTGACACATCCATTCATCAATGAACCAGAGTCAGGGCCACCACGTTGATTTATTTCTGTCTCCATTCAGGCGGAAACGAGGAGTCGGAGATGTACGAGCTGCAGACGGCCAGGGAGTGGTCTGATGATGACATGGGGGGCGATGGAGATCCAGATGATGACGAGGGTCTGGCTTCATCCCCGTCCATCTGGGGGACTCCCCGCCAGAACTCCTACGAGCTGACTTTCTCCTACATCGCCATCGCCGAGCCCGAATCGGTGGGAGCCTCCCGACACCTCCGGGACCGACGCAGGGCCGGCTCTCGGGGGAGTCGCACCCCTTTGATCCGCACGGACACCCTGGAAACACTGCTGGACCCCCCAGATGTAGAGTGGGACCCTCAGGCCTTCCTCAGTCAAGAGGAGGAAGAGGAGGAGAGGAGAGAGCTGGAGAGGGCGGAGGCGGGAGCCGTGAGGAGGGAGCAGCACGGACAAAATGAGACTATTACAAACCAACCGGCTGCCCAAAGTCCAGATCCAGAAATCCAAAGTGAGGAGTCTCCGAGCAGTCTGACCCAGATTACCCAGCATTCCTCTGCATCCCCGTCTTCCCAGCATCAGAGCCCCTCACAGGTCCTTCAGGGTGAGAAACAGGAGGAATGTGTGAAGAATAAACCTACATACAGTTAACCCTTTATCAGGCAAAGAACTATATTTGGTAACTTCAGGTAATATTTCGAGAAAAAAGTTGCAAATTTACTAGATTAAAGTGGCAAATCTACAAGAAAAGAAGTCGCAGATTTAAGAGATTTAAAGTGGCAAATCTGAACGGAAAAAGTCGCAGATTTATGAGAAAAAAGTGGGAAAAAGCAACTTTTTTCTCCCAGATTCACCACTTTAAATCTCATAAATCTACGCATTTTTTTCTCTTAGATTTGCCACTTTAATCTCGTAAACTTTTTTCTCAAAATATTATTTTTGTATGTTTTTTTGTACACATTCTGGTTGTATGTAATATCCTCCAATATTCTCTAGGGTTGAAATTTGGAATTTGCAAGTATTTCAATGAGTGTCCTATTAAGGGTTAAAGTGGTGAATCTGGGAGAAAAAAGTTGTTTTTTTCCCACTTTTTTCTCATAAATCTGCGACTTTTTTCGCACAGATTTGCCACTTTAAATCTCTTAAATCTGCGACTTTTTGTCTTGTAGATTTGCCACTTTAATCTAGTAAATTTGCAACTTTTTTCTCGAAATATTACCTGAAGTTACCAAATATAGTTCTTTGCCTGATAAAGGGTTAACAGGATCAATGCACCTCACACTGGGCTGTCACTGGCTCTGGTTGTTAACATAGTAGAACATAGTGGTCTTTGTCAAGTATCTGTCAAGCTTGTCACCTAATTATGGGGCTGATTGATGATGGCAGAAATCATAATCATGATTATTTTGGTCAATATTGAGTTCAAATGTAGGATGTATCTAATAATTATATATATATATTATATATATATATATATATATATATATATATATATATATATATATATATATATATATATATATATATATATATATATATATATATATTCATTAATTATGTAAAAATTTAATTAAATCATGATTTATTAATATTAAATAAATCATGTAAAAAAAAATCACAAATAATTTAGATCATAATAAAAAAATAATATTAAATTAATTATATTTATATATATATATATTTATTAATTATGTAAAAATTTAATTAAATCATAATTTATTAATATGGTATACATTTAAATAAATCATGTAAAAAAAATCACAGATAATTTAGATCATAATAAATCAAAAATAATAAATAATATTAAACATTGTTTTGAATTTTTTCAACCTCATTGAGACATGGGATTTCATTCTCAAGCCCAGACATTTTTATAAAAAATAAATCAACGATGTTGTAACATTAGTGCACTTTCACAACCTACTGAAAACTACTAAACCATATATAAAAATGATAAGTGAAAATGAATTAGGCCAAAATTATTTTAGATCTAATACGTGGTTGTGCACTGCCACAATGTACTGAAAACTCCTAAACATACTGTATATTCAACATTTTGGTAAACTATAGTCAAAATCAGACATAAGCGCAATTTACTGTATAACATAAAGACAAAACAAGAGCATCATGGTGACAGAATGCAGCACAACAACACTTTTAGCTTGTCTTGTTTTAATAATTGTTGGGAGCTGGACAATCACATCTGATTAACCATCCAGCATTTCCAAGCTGCATTAAAAAAAACCCTTTGTAATAACCATTAATTAACAAGTAATAAGGCCCTTGTAAATCCTTACAAGATGCTTATTAACATTATTGTGTGTTTATAAGCTTATATAAGTGTTAATAATGGCATTACAAACACCCATGACCCACCCATTATGTCTTAGCCATGCCTTTATTAATCTTATTTTGTTTGCTTATTGATATTAAAATATACTTTATTGCTCATCTATTATAAGTTAACTATAAGTTAACTATGCTTTTTGCAACTACCGGATCTAAAGCGAGAACAATGCCTTATTACTTGTTAATTAATGGTTATTAAGGACCTTATTATAAAGAGTTACCAAAACTTTAACTGTGAACAAAAAGTAAAAATGGCTGTTTCTATTGTTCATGAGTTAATTCTAAAGATGCTTCTCCCTTAGTGGAGATTAAATTATCTGGTTTTCGCTTCACCAAATACAGCCATCGGTTATTCTGCTGCCCTGCCTGCGACCATGAAAGAGAAGCTGGTTATATATAGTCTGACCTATGATGTTCAGAAATGTCTTTTCTTGAGGCAGAGTTGATGTGATGTGGCATAGAAGCAGATATGATGACAAGCTGTGACTACATTGTGAGTGGTGGCCTCTTTTCAGGAGCAACTTGAGGAATTTTGTGATCTTTCTGTGGAGGAATGATGTAAATATTTAGGTCTTATATCATCTGAACAATCAGATTTGTGTGTGTCACTCCAGGCAAAACAGTCTAAAAGACTATAACAAATCACGCGTGTGATATAACGCTTTATAATAAGGTCCTTAATAACCATTAATTAACAAGTAATAAGGCATTGTTCTCGATTTGATCCGGTAGTTGCAAAAAGCATAGTTAACTTATAGTTAACTTATAATAGATGAGCAATAAAGTATATTTTAATATCAATAAGCAAACAAAATAAGATTAATAAAGGCATGGCAAAGACATATTGGGTGGGTCATGGGTGTTTGTAATGCCATTATTAACACTTATATAAGCTTATAAACACACAATAATATTAATAAACATCTTGTAAGGACTTACAAGGGCCTTATTACTTGTTAATTAATGGTTATTACAAGGACCTTAATATAAAGCGTTAACAATGTTTACATAAACATTCCATCTTTTTTCTTCAGTCCATACATTCAAACATGAACTTAAATGTTGACTAATGCAGATTGCTCCCAGCTGTAATCTCAGGGCATTTTCAGCTTGTTTAGCCCCTCTTTTTATTTTTATCAGCACTTTCAGAGAGACAAAATTTTATTTGGACAGATTATTTTACCCCAGAAAGGCACTTATGTACTAAGAAATGCTGACATCAGCAGACTCTTATATCTTATGGTCCGTCTTTTGTCTAAATTACTCTCACAGTAATGTCAAGTTGATTCAAATGATGGAAAATGAAAACAAAACAAAGGTGTCAAATATCAAATAATTCTTAAATGTTAAGACTCTTGCAAAAGACATTACAGATGGTTAATAATAACTTTAATTGCAGTTTGAAAGAGAAGTTGTAAATATGGAAAAAGTATTTTGACCTAAATCTGAAACCCTCCTACAAATACAGTACAGGCCAAAAGTTTGGACACACCTTCTCATTCAATGTTTTTTTATTTTTTATGACTATTTACATTGTAGATTCGTCAAAACTATTAATGAACACATGTGGAATTATGTACTTAACAAAAAAAGTGTGAAATAACTGAAAACATGTCTTATATTCTAGTAAGCAAAGGGTGGTTACTTTGAGGAATCTAAAATACAAGACATGTTTTCAGTTATTTCACACTTTCTTTGTTAAGTACATAATTCCATATGTGTTCATTCATAGTTTTGATGCCTTCAGTGAGAATCTACAATGTAAATAGTCATGAAAATAAAGAAAAACGCATTGAATGAGATGGGCGTGTCCAAACTTTTGGCCTGTACTGTATAGCAAATACTGCAGCACAGTTTTAAAAATGGATCTAAGTCATTTTTAAACTCATGCCGAGCATGTGCAGCAAGCCAGTGGTGATGTCATGCCAGTGACATCATCTTTTGTTTCCCGGCAGCAGCAGCAGCCTCACCGACCCCCGAGCCAGAGTCCCCCGTACACAGGGAAACCATTTCAGTCAAGCTGCTCACATCTGTGCGAGCCAGAGGCCCGGCGTCCTCGTCGCCAGCCGCCATTGGTCGAAACTCTCAGGGACAGCTGGTCAGTGATCACTGGTTTTCAGCACTCAACCTATCAGAGGACCCGACAGTATGCACCCACATAGCAGGTACGAGAGTCACATCTGTGTCTGTAGATCTGATCCTCTCTCTCTCGGCTCATTAATCGATGCTTTAAATAAGGAAAATATCAGGTTTCTCTTCCAGCGTGGACCTCTGAGAGCCGGCAGACAAAGATAGACCCACCCCTCATGATCAGTGCTGCCTGTTCATTGTGTCTCCATAGTAACCCTCTCCCGGGATTTCAGGAATGATTTGCTAATTGTGGGGAAAGCATTCTTGGCATTGGCTGACTTTTTTTGGACTCCACCGCTGCTGATGTCATCGTGTATCACTCTTCTTCTACCACACACAGAAAGACAGACAGGTGTACACTGCAAAAAAAAGAAAAGTTGGGTGAACTCAAAATTTCAAGGCAATAAACTTCGATAAAATCTTAAGTTGGACAATTAAACTAAATATTTTAAGTTTGGTTTTTGAGTTTGCTCAACTCTGAATTCAGATTTTTGTCAACTCAACTGTAAGTTGTACTAACTTATAATTCCACATTGTAATAACTTTTAATCCTTACTTCTGCTAACTTCTGCAATGTGCTGAATTAGCACGATTGTAACGCCGCTATGAAATGTCAGCTAATGTTGCGACCACAATTTTGAGTTAGCATTGATACGCTAATGGCTACTCTTGTAGTTGTAACAAGCAGCGCCGCTAGCATCAGTTAGCCGCTAGCATCAGTTAGCCACTAGCGTCAGTTAGCCGCTAGCTTTTGCTAATGACCGAATTTCAACGCTTTCCTGCATTTCACAACAAAGAAATAAGAGTTAGCAGAACTATTGTCCCTTGTTGTGAACCCCAACTTAAAGATATAAGTAACAACAACTCACCAACTTGTTTTTGAGCAGACAACTGGCTTCCTTTGTTGTGCTAACTTACATTATTGCCCTAAATGTCAATAATTTATATTTCAAAGTTTTACCAATTTAAATCACTGTTTTAGGCCAAAAAATACAAGTTGGCTTTTTTGCAGTGTGTGTCACTCTTCTTCTACCACACACAGAAAGACAGACAGGTGTATGCAGCTTTTTATTTGTAGGTTTGTGGAAGTTTGTTTGGTGCCACTGAGAAAAAAGGGAAAGACAGAGTGAGAGATAACATCCTGTCTTCCAGCTTGCTGGCATTTTAAGTGCAGAGTCAGTCCGAGTGGAGCTCAGTCTTATTTTAGTGGATGTGGGGGGTTCAGTAAACCCTTGATGGATGTTTGGTCAGGCTGATGACAGAGTTTAGGGTGTCCTGAATAAATAGCGCACATGCTGTATCTCTTGGAGCTTCATATTCCTTCTGCTTTTATTACATGTTTTAGGGGCTTCATCTCAAATCTTCAAATCTCAGCGCTGTTTTGGAAGCTGAAATACGAAGATAGCATAAATATCAAAAGATGGAAAGTTTTAGAAAGCATTTTAATTACATCCCCAATTCTAAAAAAGTTGTGACACTGAAAAATGTAATACGAACAGAATGCAATGATTTGCAAACATTTTGCAACCTACATAAATCAATTTGAAGACAATACAAAGACAAAATCATACATGCTTAAGTTTTATTTAACCCTTTATCAGGCAAAGAACTATATTTGGTAACTTCAGGTAATATTTCCAGAAAAAAGTTGCAAATTTACTAGATTAAAGTGGCAAATCTACAATAAAAAAAGTTGCAGATTTAAGAGATTTAAAGTGGCAAATCTGCGCGAAAAAAGATGCAGATTTACGAGAAAAAAGTGGGAAAAAGCGACTTTTTTCTCCCAAATTCACCACTTTAACCCTTAATAGGGCACTCATTGAAATACTTGCAAAGTTTTTTAATAAGGGGGTTTGTAGAACAAAATTTAAGGTATTGAAACTCGTTTGAAACTCAGTTTAAAAACATTACAAATGATACCAAACCAATTTAAATTCCAGATTGAAAATGTCAATTTTGATCACTGAAATCAAAAGCAGGATTGGAAATTCTTAAAGAAAAATTCCAAACTGTCAGTGACAGAAAACCGTTGATCTGTTTCCATCTCTATGAATCAAAATGGCATCGTCTAACAACGACAAAGCCTAGAGTTGTAAAAAAAAAATTGGGACAGCCCAACTAAATAGTTTCAGCAGTTGAACAACATTGTAACACGGTTTGAGCCGAGTACACGGATGAAACAAGTATCAGCACAGATCATGTACTTTTATCTGAGGAAGGGAAATCCTTGCTGGGTAGCTGTTCTATAAATAGTTCTCTTACTTCTTGGATCAAAAATGTTGCTGTGAAGCTTAATTCTGAGTCTTTTCTGTAAAATATTTTCAAATAAATAATACATATAGCAACTAATGATCAACCCATATACATTTTTGGCTTAAAATGATCAAGTTTAAGACTCTAATGTCTAGATAAACAGATCAGCTGAGTGTTTGTGACCAAATCATCATCATTGTCTCCAATTTTTTGCACTGATTCAACAGATAACTAGGACTGCGCGCAGTACTGAACGGGCCCTCGCAGTACACGCGTGTCGGGGCATGCTGCCGTCAGGGTTTGTGCGTTACAGGGGCCAGTCTATACCACCCCTATGAATTTCATTGCCTTAAGTCTTATGGTCTGGGCACAGTGACACTTATTAAATTAAACTGCTGTTAGAACGCCACCTAGGGGCCGATCAATAAAACCTTCAAGGGTTATCCTCAGGAGGGCATTGACAATAAGTATACCAAGTTTGGTGTTAATCCGACCAACCGATATGGAGATATAAAATACTTCAATTTAAAGAGCGCCACCTAGTGGTCATCGCCCAATATTTTGCAGCGAGCCTCAGGGGCTCATGGGGAAGTAGTAACCTGAGTTTCATGTCCTTCAGACACACCAATGAGGAGATATGCAACACTTCCTGTTTTGTGTTGAAAATAGCTCCACCTGCAGGAAGTTGTTATGTAATAACTTGAGTATTCTTTGGGTAATCAAAATTCTTTTAATAACTTTTTGTCATGAGGGTCCATAGATGCTGTGTGCAAAGTTTGGTGCAAAACGATGAAATTGCCTAGGAGGAGTTCGAAAAAGTAGGTTTGCGACATTTCGCGAATTTGCGAAAAAAAACGGTAGGCGAAAATGGGAGTGGCGAGATTATCTATATCACGAGATTCAGCACAACTCAGTGAACGCGTGGATATAAGTTTTTTGAATGTGCGATAAAGTATGTGGGAGTTATTAGCCTAAATGCGTTTTCCTTTATTATAGCGCCACCTAATGGTGGAAATTCAGGATGACAACAGATTATAAAATTTTTCACCATGTGTGACTTATATTTAAAGTTTCCTGAGTTTTGGAGTATGTTCAGGCAGTGAAAAATGCGATCATTTGGGAAGAAGAATAAAAAAAATAATAATAATAATAATAATAAATAATCATTCGAAATACAATAGGGACCTCGCAGGTCGTTGCCTGCTCGGGCCCTAATTAACTATTTTGTCAGCAAGCATGATAAAGATCAACTGCATGGAGTTTTTACAATGAAACAAGCTTGATTTTCAGCAGAATTTCCACATTTTTCCCAGAAAAAAGTGAACTCATCCCTGTAAAATCAAGCATCTCTATATTATCAGTAGTGGCAGCAGCACAGAAAGTTTTGGCTTGGTGACATAACAGAAAATAAACCCTGCTTCTCGTGTTTCAGGTGTTAGCTGGCACATGAATATGAACTCTATATAACTTTGTCGGAGTTTAAAGGAATACCTTCTGTTTATTACGCTTCAAAAGTTTTAGTGTAAAGGAAAAAGATGTGGTGATTTTGAGAGTGTGATTGTTGTGAATCATCTCTTTATGTGTGAAGCTCTCGGAGTCTTGATGAGAGGTGGGCGGAGCTGCGAACAAGATTATTTTGGGCTGTCAGGCCTTTGGACTGCTGAGCGAGCAGGGGGGTGGCCAAAAACAGCTCGGAGGGGCAAGAGGAGAATAACGGGAGCGAGAGAGGGGCAGAGAGTGTGAGAGGAAACACTGGAACGGCAACCAAAATGGCCAGTAAAGGTGAGAACATGCGCTTGAAGTGAAAAGAGGATAATTCAAGACACCTTTGTGGACGTTGTTCAGGAGTTTGTCTGACAGTCAGCAAAGAGACGTGTTTGATTTGAGAGAGAGGAAAGATTTAAGTTCAAGTGTGAAGAAGTAGAAACCACTTCTAATCGTCAGTTAAGCTTTGTGATTTTGCTGCATTGGTGAGAAAGCTGCACTAGCAGGGGAGCGAAGGTGGGAAATTGAGTGTATTTCTTGCTTTTTTATCTTAGATTTTTCTCATTTTTCCGGCAGAGTCTCTGGAGTGTCCGTGAGCTAGATGTGTGTGTTGATGAGCTGGGTACTCTCTGTATCTGCAGCCTCAATTTAAATTAGCAGCAGTCATTCTAATGAGTGTAAACGGCCTGTTGTGGTATGCTTATGGATGATAGTTAACTTTGCCAGCTGGGTTCTCTTACATTTCAGTGTTTCCTCTTTAGGCTGAAGGGCTGGCAGCAGCCAGAGACATGTCACCCTGTAGTACTATGAGGTTTCCTGGACACATGTGATGATTAAGCTGACGTGATGTGGGTCAAATGAAATAGTTAAAATGAGATGATGTCAGGCTGGGTTTACAGAAAGTATACGTGTGATTTACTGTATGTTTTTACTGGTTAATTGGCTTAATTAGTATTCATTCCTTAGATGCAAACACTCCCTCAGTGTTCATTTATATAATACTTTCAGAAACGTAATCAAACAAATAATACAGTAAGAAGCATTCTGCTGGTTTGTGTTGCATTATTGTAGTACAGAGAATGTCCTGACTGATTGGAGGTAATTACCACTCTTCTGTGAAGTCATTAGCTGTATAATTGTATCTACTGATACGATGCTGCAGCTGCACTTGAAGTATATAAATGTTAGTACAGCAGGTTTAATTAAGGAAAGTTATAAAAGGCAATAAAATGAAACAGGAAGTTTCAAGTCCTCCCTTTAGAGTACAAAAACCTGCCATCATATAACAACAATGATAGCATAATCCCAATTTATGGAGCACTTTTTTAAAATTGATGTCACAACATTAACAACGAGCTTTATCTGGAAGAAATTTAGAAGTTTATTTCAATCCATAATTGACATTGCAGTTTTGTCGTATCGGAACGTTATTTTTTGGAGACCAGGCTGAGTTAATGCCCATCTTTGTTGGAACTTGTGCTGAGTTATGAGAAAGAGTTTAATATTTTGGGAATATGCTATTTTGTGACACCTTGCTGCATGAATAAATACATTTTTCTGCAGCCAGGTTCATCGTGTTTCAGGCAGGAAGACGTTCATATTACAGGGAAGACAGGACAAAAATATTGAACTATTCCTAAAAAATGTATAGGTGCAGGGTATGGGTAGTTCTACAGTAAAGTACAGTAGTGCCTGTGTTTTTTAATATAGCCGTGTCTTCCATGTGTCCTTTGTTTCACGCATACATTCTATATATTAGATGCTCTCAGTCCTCCCGTGTTGGTTTCTTCCTGTTATTAAATTCCACTCACTGTCCTAGAATGAATGTGCATCATGGGTATTAATAGTGTGCATATTTTTTTTATGGTTAAAAAAAATGCATATCATGATATTGGCAACGTTCCTACTTCATGATGTAGTGGTTAAAGTTATTTTAATCACAAAAAGCTACTTACTCCCTGTCGCTAAACACATGCAGCTTTCAAAATAAGAGCACGGTGTGTTAACAGAATCCATCACAGAACTTACAAGAAGACTGTCAAAATAAGATGCCTTAAATAAAACATACAAGAACCTTTATTCTCGTGAAATATCGTGATATTCTTTTAAGGCCATATCGCCCAGCCCTAGTGATGCTTTTAAATATCCCACCTGCTTTCAGTGCACTCTATTCAAAGAGGCTTCCCTTTGTTCTTTTTTTTTTTTTTTTTTTTTTTTTTACATTTTTAATTTTTATTTTGTGAGAGCATTATCATACAGTGCTTACTTTCAGACAATATACAATGGTATTTCTGCCACTCACAATCAAGGTTTTTTGTTTACGAAACAAGAAACAAAATACAGAAAGTTAAACTTATTACATTTGAGAACTTTGAACAAACTGGGAAAGGTAGACATATGTAAAAGAGCAAATAGAGAAAAGAAAAAGAAATTATCCACCATGGAGTTTCAAAATGAAATATAAGTTATACAAACTAATCATTAGACCCAATAAAACATAGTACAATGTTACAGTACAAAACAGCATTACAGGGTCATCCTTATAGTACTTCTGTCTGTTCCACATTAACATATTCAACCCACTTGGACCACAGTTTAACACATTTATCTTTCTGAAGGCGAAGGGAGAAGGTAATCCTCTCCATAAGATAAATGTCATTAACTATACCTATCCACTCCTGCGCTTCCCCTTTGTTCTAACGCTGAGGCTCAACATTTCACTGTATGACGAGCACAAAGAGCTGCATCATAACATACTGTAATTACACAACACGGTCATTCATAAAGGTTGATGAGGTTCTCGTGACGTACAGAGACACAGGAGTGTTTGAAATCACGTTTTCTACTGTATATACAGAAGTTGTCCACTCCTGGACGCCTCAGTCTCCAAGGCAGCTGTTGCCGGGTGACAGAGAGGGACACCAACAGGGTGCGGAGAGTTTCCTGACGTCTGAGAGCAGGTGCTGTGAAAGGCTGCATTTAAACTCTCCTCTGCCACTCGCTTCCCTCTTTCAGCTGAGGGGCTAAATTTAGCCCGAGTCGGAGCCTGACGTGTCCTCGTAGCTGCTGTGTCTTCTCACATGCTGCAGGCTGGAAGTCCCTCTCCAACCCCCCTCTCTGCTCCTCTGGCCTCTCTTCCCCTTCATATCCCATATTTGTCAGAGCTACTCTCTCTTCCTGCCACTCTTCCTCTCCAGAGTTCCCCGAAAAAAGAAAAAAAAAAAGCCCTTTTGCACCCTCTCGGTGGGCCTGATTGCTGCAGGCTGAGTGATGTTGGTGCAGCTCCTCTGTTGTTAAAACCAGGAAGGATGCAATAACTCATAATTATGTGAGCTGCATACAGCTAGAAAATCTCTGCTTGACTTTTAGAGACCAGCTTGATTATGATTTACGCGCTTATGGCTTGAGCATTTCTGGGACTGTGGTTCTCAAGTTTGGGGCTAAAAAAGTATCAAAAGTGTGTAAATAATGCTCAGTTCACAACCGAATTAGATTCTTCTGAATCACTTAATTAATCCATTGCAATTCCGTTATTTCAAATCTGATTATTAGCCTGGCCTGTCTCAGCAGCCACCTGTACATTTCCCATTGGCTTTCCTTCTCGCTCTATTATTTCTTCCTCCTCTCACTGTATTTTTTTAAACATATGTTTGGAAGTTTCAGCAGGTTGTGGAACTTAATAACATAGTGGTTATTTTTGTTATTTATTTTATTTAATATTTTTTTTACATGATTAATATTTATATATGCGTGTATGTATGATATTCTTTTACTTATTCATCTCACTTTTTTATTTTTATTATTAATATTTTTATATAATTAATAATAATAATAATAATAATAATAACAATAATGAATGTTTTATATAATAAAAAAAGAATAATAATAATAATTAAAAAAAAAATATATATATATTTTTTATTTTTTTAAAATTATATTTAAAGTTCAATAAATCCATTGTTAAACTTTCTTTTTTTTTTTACTTCAGTAAATGCATGATGATCCCAAAGTCAACAAGTAATTAAGTTAAATAATCGTGATTTCAATATTGACCAAAATAATCCAGATTATGATTTGTGCCATAATGGAGCTGCTGTACTTCCTGTCTTAGCTTTCTTTTCTCTTCCCATTCCTTCTTCCCTCAGTGATGGACCTGATCTTCTGGAAGGACACGGAGCGAACGGGCATGATCCTAACGGGTTTAGTGGTCGGCCTGCTGGCCCTGTTCCAGCTCAGCATCATCACCGTGGTCTCCACCGTCTCCCTGGCCGTCATGTGCTTCACCATCTCAGTGCGCATCTACTACCAAGTCCTCTACATCCTCAGCTGGGGCGACGGACAACATCCCTTCAAGTAAGATGCTGTAAACAATTGTCTTGTAAATTAACAGTAAAATACTGGCAGCAGGGTTGTTTTTACAGTTCCCTTACTGTTATCTACTTTAGCTATACTCAACCTTGGGGCTGGGACCCCAATTGGGGTCGCGAGATGTTTTCTGGGGGTCGCCAAATCATTTTGGAAGTCAGCTCTGTCTCCACTGTGTTAATGTGTTTTAGTCTTTTTGGTCATTTAATGTCTTTTTTTTTGTCTTCTTTTTTTTTTAAAGTAATTTTGTGGGTTTTTTTAGTCATTTTGTGGGTTTTTTTTTTTAGAAATTTTGTGGGGGTTTTTAGGTAATTTGTTTCCTTTGGTAATTTTGTTTCTTTTGGTCATTTTGTGTCTTTTTTTGCTCACTTTGTGGTCAAGTTGTGTCTTTTTTTGTCATTTTGTGGCTTTTTTTGCTCATTTTGTCTTTTTTTTTTATCATTTTGTGGCGCTTTTTTTGTCATTTTGTGGCTTTTTTTGCTCATTTTGTGTCTTTTTTTGCTCATTTTGTGGTCAAGTTGTGTCTTTTTTGGTCATTTTGTGTCTTTTTTTGCTCATTTTGTCTTTTTTTTATCATTTTGTGTCTTTTTTTGCTCATTTTGTGTCTTTTTCTGCTCATTTTGTGTCTTTTTCTGCTCATTTTGTGTCTTTTTTGATCATTTTGTTTCCTTTTTTGGTCATTTTGTTTATTTTTTGGGTGATCTGAACTGTGCGTGTGAGAGTCTGTTCAGTGAGCGGGGGTCACGGACATCATGCATGTTAAATTGGGGGTCGCGACTCAAAAAGTTTGAGAATTACTGATCTACTTTACAGTATGTTACTGTGATAAAACCACATACTGAATTACAGAACAATCCTGCATTTCATTGATTTTTACAGTAGACTAAAACACACCATAGTGCTGAAGCTAGTTGCAATATTATTGCAACAACAACAATGCAGTCATTTTTTGTAAATAGAGCATATTACTGTCTGAAAGCCAATTACTATGAATTAAGCGCTGTCTTCACAATAACCTCAGTAACTTTAATATACCATCATTTACCAATTTACCATTTAAGTAAAATACAGGCACTAAAAATGTGTACAAGAAGAGACTCAGTAGAAAATATCACATATATATATATAATATCATATATTTTATGGGAAACGGCAAGCTACCTACAAATATTGCACAGAATGCATTGTTTTCTACAGTATAATACAATTTTATTGAAAAACAGTATGTTACTGTCACAATTTGGCTGTTTTCTTACAGCAATTTGTTGCAGTGTGCTTTTATTTATTCATTAAGGACAGTGGACATTTCTCCCTCCTTTTTTTCTAGATTGCATAAAAAAGAATAGGGAGAGTGGACAGAATAGGGAAAAATAAGGCGGATTAACCCCATTCAGTCACAGAGCATCAATGTTTTCCAAAACAAGCCCCTGAGATTGTTCTGCCACGAGCCTTCCGCTCCAATTTCTGTTTCCTTTCTTTAATTGAGCAGATTCCCTGCATTTTAATATTAACCATTGTTTACCATGCATTCACTAATTAAATACTCACTGGCTCCAATTATGGCTTTTAATTGCAGATGTTTCTATTAGCATGCTTTTGTTGAGGATCAGGCAGTTAAATCATTGTAAATTTAAAAAAAAAGAAAAGAAAATGAGGCCTGTAGTAATAAGCAACATGATTTCAGTATGTATTTTAATGCAGTTTTTTTGTGTAGTTTATGATAATAAAGTATCAACTTAAGCACTTTCATACATTATTTATCAGAGTTAAGCCTTTATATTAATAAAATGATAGCTTCATAGACTAAATTGATCATAAAAGCACAGTGGTGACTCGGCAACATGAACTTTTGACCACCGGACTCAGACAGGAGAGGAACATTTAGTACAGGAAGACTGTTGCCACTTCTTCTTTTGTTTTTGCATCTCATGTGCTCTTTTTGTCGTCTGGTTTCCCCTCAGGTCATACTTGGACATGGACATCAGTTTCAGTGGCGAGGAGGCTGACCTCTATATGCAGAAAGCCATTGTCATGGCTGTGTCTGCTGTTGAATCTTTGAAGGGACTCTTTTTTGTTAAAAACCTCTTGGAGTCCATCAAGGTAAGCTTGCTTCACCCTCATTAACCCAGACATCAGTTTCCTCTCAGCATTCTTTCATTTCGCTCCATCATCTGTCATCTTCCTCCCTCCGTCATCTCCGTACCCTCCATCACTGACAGCATTACCATGGCAACCGTTTCTCTCATTATGCTCGCTCAGAGATGCCGACTCGACTCCTAAATTAGGGGAACATCACTGATGGCAACTGTCAGCCACAATGACATATTTTTGGTAATCATGTGAAAAGCTTTTGGTCCCTCTGGGGGGAAAAAAAAACCTTTTAAATTAATTTGAATTGGTACTTACAGCATGAAAAGGAGGCAGTCTCACTCATCTGTGCTTTTTATCTAACCTCGGGGTAAACTGCTCTCTTGCAGAGCATTATTATAATGTTCACCAAACCTACATGTCAGTATCACTCACCATCACCTGATGTACACTACCGGTCAAAAGTTTTAGAACACCCCAATTTTTCCATTTTTTTATTGAAAATCAAGCAGTTCAAGTCAAATGAAAAGCTTGAAAGGGTACAAAGGTAAGTGGTGAACTACCAGAGGTAAATAAAAAAAGGTAAAATATAACGTACATTTCAGAATTATACAAGTAGGCCTTTTTTCAGGGAACAAGAAGTGGGTTAACAACTTAACTCTATGGAGTCTTGGGCTATTTTGTCCATTTTTTAGTTCTTGTCATGTCTTTGTAAGTCATTTTGTGTCTTTTTTTGGTCATTTTGTGTCTTTTTTTTAGTCATTTTTTGTCTTTTGGTTTCTTTTTTGTCATTTTGTGTCTTTTTTTTTTGTCATTTTGTGTCTTTTTTTAGTCCTTTAATCCAACATAAAATGTGATTTTTAATCTTTTTTTTTACTTTCAAAACACTATCATGCTCAATAAAGAATTTTAAATGTTGCAAATGTGCATTAATTCCAGAGTACACTGAGACATTAAACTGCATCATTTTCAATTAAATTCTGGAAAAGTTGGTGTCTTCTAAAACTTTTGACCAGTAGTGTATGTTGCAGAAGATTTTATACATTCTATGCTTAACAGTGCTTAAATGACTTTAGGTTAAAGGTACTATGTGGAGTTTTGTGGGCCCTGGAGGCCGTTTAGTGAACTACAGTCAGTATCCGGTTGCTCACCGAACATGGGTCACATTGTTGTTTGACCTGATGGGCTTCACAATATAAAACTTCTGTTCTTGTGCTAATGTGAACTTTGAGTTGGACTGTGTTGTGGTGGGTGCTGGTCGTTTGTTAGTCGACTCTTTTTCTGAACTAAAGTTAGCTAATGTTGCATACTGCAAGACACTGCAGCATACACAAACATCCTTTGGGTTTTTCCTGCAAAACCATCCGGAGTCCTTTACACAGAAATGAGTCTGCAGGCTGTTATAGCCAACCAAGAAAGTTGTGGATAGTCTCAGTTTTTAAGCTGCGTAACAATCCGTTCGCACATTGGCAATGCTAAGTGATTATTTAATGTAAATTGTTTTACATTGTACCTTTTAAAACGAGGCAGCTAAATAGTATTGCTTCTTCTATGTCTTGCTCATCATGTCCACTAGGGCTTTCATCATGACACAATATAAGATGGATTCATTGGACAATGATACAATACTTACTTACTTACTTACTTATTTACTTACTTATTTACTTACTTACTTATTTACTTACTTACTTACTTACTTACTTACTTATTTACTTACTTGCTTACTTACTTATTTACTTACTTATTTTAATTACTTACTTATTTACTTACTTACTTACTTACTTACTTACTTACTTATTTACTTACTTGCTTACTTATTTACTTATTTACTTACTTACTTACTTACTTACTTACTTACTTACTTACTTATTTACTTACTTACTTATTTACTTACTTACTTATTTACTTACTTACTTACTTATTTACTTACTTACTTACTTACTTACTTACTCAAAACAAAACAGGGAGATTGTCAAAATAAAAGCGTTCACTAAAGACAGCAATATGCATCGATGTTTAGGCATCAATGCAGTTGGATTATTCACCAATGAATCGATGTATCACTACACCTCTAATGTCCACATGTTAACCCTTTATCAGGCCAAGAACCGTATTTGGTAACTTCAGCGGATATCCAAAATAAAAAATAAAAATATTTTGAAAAAGTTGCAAATTTACTAGATTAAAGTGGCAGATCTACAAGAAAAAAACTCACAGATTTAAGAGATTTAAAGTAGCAAATCTGTGTGGAAAAAAGTCACAGATTTATGAGAAAGAAGTGAGAAAAAAAACTACTTTTCTCGCAGATTCACCACTTTAAATCTCTTAAATCTGAGACTTTTTTTCTTGTAGATTTGCCACTTTAATCTAGTAAATTTGCTTCTTTTTTCTTGGCCCCATTTTGATATCTACTGAAGTTACCAAATATAGTTATTCGCCTGATAAAGGGTTAAAGATGATAAACTTCAAGTAGAACAAAGGTGCGAAATAAATGTGTGGTCATAATGCTGAGCATGAGCATCAGTATGTATATTTGAACTAGTACTAATATACAAAAGCTGTTTTCTTATATTGCATTTCATTGTTGCAGAGATATATTCTACTAAAAGGACTTGCTAGGAGTATTGTACATGTTTTAATATATTACACACAAACAATGTTTTCTTAAAATATATAGATAAAGCAATGCTAGTATGTATGTTAACATTATTTGTTAAATGTATAGCTCATTATTTAAAAAATAATAGGTTGTAATAATCCTCAGTAAATACACAGCACTCACCAGAGTTAATAGAAACAATATTTTTTCATGCATCAAAGGTCAGAACCAGTGTCAGATTTAGAACGGGTGTACTGTTCATTCTTCAGTATAGTATGTCAAGTATCATTTTAAAAATGTGATCTATTTGATCGATTGCCAGTTTTGTAATGGATAAGGTTTATCTAACGGTATGTACCATGCTAAACATGGTTGTGTTTAAAGGTTTTTTTCCTATTTTTTTAGTTCACCGTACAAGTGTGAAACTCTTAGACTTTTGTGGCCAAAAATGCTCTGCAAAAACAAGAAATCTTCCATAATAAATTAGAATAAATTTGACAAAATAGATGTGACTGCTGACACAGCATTTTACTGCACATTTACTGGTAGTATCAGAAAAAAAAAAAAATCTGTATCACCTGAAATGTCCAGGCAAATTATTGCACATCAAATATCAGCAGTTAGAATATAAATAAATAATTAATATTCTCCTTGGCGTTCAGTCCCAGCTAGGCAAGAATCCTTGGCTTTCTTTTTACTTTTTTTACCCTTTTATTTGTCTTTTTTATCTCTAACTCTGTTTTGGATTGAGTTTTTATTACTATTTTATTCTATTTTTATTTCACTTTGGTCAACTGAGGTTGTTTTTAAATGTGCTCTATAAATAAACTTTGACTTGACTTGACTTGACTTAAAATCACCCCCCATTATAGTTATAATTATTTCAGGAATTAACAGCAGCAGTTTGTGACCAGACAGACTTAGCACATTTAGAGTAAATGGTGAGTCAGTGTGAGCTGACTGAGCCCCTAAATCCCAGGACCCCCCACCCCCCTCGGGTGTCAACCCTGACCTGGCCGGTATGTGACTTGACACACAGGAGGAGGTTCACAGAGACCCGGGATGAGCTGGGTTCTCTTTCCATTTCAGACCGGGGAGTCCCATATCAGGGCAGCACTGGATCCCCTGCAGTGACACTGTGAGATATAAGGGGAAACACTGAGACCCATTTTGGGAGTCTGGTACTTGGAGCTCTTCATCGAAGAGAGAATGATGTCACCATGGATCATTTTGCAGGGACTTATTAGCCCGGGTATACCCACACTGCCTTGCGCGCTCGAAATTCATTTCGAACCTCCAGGCAGTCTGGAAACCAGGGCCGTTTCTTAGCCCTGTTTTAGGGATCCAATCACAGAACGGGGAGGGACGGCAAGACGGTGACGCGTACTAATCGTCAGACGGAAGCTTGTAGTTTTGTAATTTTCTTACGGATCCAACATGGCTGCAGCAGACTCCTGTTTCACCACGAAAAAGGATGTTTTAGCCTTGCTTCCGACAGGATTTGGGAAAAGTCTAATCTACCAACTAGCGCCGCTACTAGCCCCGCTACTAGCCCCGCTACCAGCGCCGCTACTAGCCCCGCTACTAGCGCCACTACTAGCCCTGCGACTAGCGCCGCTACTAGCCCCGGTACTAGCGCCGTTACTAGCCCCGCAACTAGCGCCGCTACTACTACTACTCAGCAGACGGAAGCTTGTAGTTTTGTAGTTTTCTTACGGATCCAACATGGCTGCAGCAGACTCCTGTTTCACCACGAAAAAAGGATGTTTTAGCCTTGCTTCCGACAGGATTTGGGAAAAGTCTAATCTACTAATCTACCAACTAGCGCCGCTACTAGCCCCACTACTAGCCCCCCTACTAGCCCCGCTACTAGCCCCGCTACTAACCCCGCTACTAGCCCCGCTACTAGCGCCGATACTAGCCCCGCTACCAGCGCCGCTACTAGCCCCGCTACCAGCACCGCTACTAGCGCCGCTACTAGCCCTGCTACTAGCCTCGCTACTAGCCCCGCTACTAGCGCCGCTACCGTAGCGCTGGTGATCTCGCTACGAGCCGGGGGACAGCGGAGCCGCCGAGAGACCCGCAGCAGCTTGTTTATTGCCCATAAAATCAGTGGATGTGTGTGGCTGAATGTGAACATGCTGCAGAAAAACGTTGCAGAAGCAGAATTAAGCATTTTAGCCTCAAAGTAGAGACGGGCTAGTCTGGCTATTTAAACCATAGATGTAAGCACCAATTTCTGTCACTCTACGTACATAAGTCATCTGGTATAACTGATCTGACTGGCTAAGAGCTACCTACAGACGCTTTGATAGACATTCTAAGCGCCCAATAAACGGCTCTGGAGGATCGTAAACCACACCTCCTCTACGGAGAAATGAAAGGTTGGTTCCCAGACTAATCTCATTTGTGATTAGTCTGGTGTTAGCTAGGCTAGTGGACTTATGCAACTGCAGCGTGATTATCTGCTTTCTGCAGACATGCACACATTGTTTTTTTTTTGTTTGTTTTTAAAAAATATATTTTTATTGCATTCTCCAACATAGACAAAAACAACAAACAACACACTGTGGCCACAGAAAACAAATATCCAATTACTTATTACGTAATACAGACAATACAATGAAAATGCTCTGTCCCTTTACGATTGACAGTGATGTAGCAAATACACATCTGGAAAGAAGTGAAGAGTCGTTAAAAAATAATATTTTTTTCAAAAATCTCAATTTCCATTTTGAGAGAAAATGCTAATTTTTTTTGATAATTAAAAATAATAATTATAAGTCAATTAATGTCCTTCCTTACCCAAAAAACATCAGTTAACCAGTTTCCCTCAATGCCATCTATCATCCCTTTTAATACAATCGTTGTGAATCGGGTGCCCAGATATTTAAAAAGTCATCCATCTTACATTTAAATCTGTGTTAGATATTCCATTGGTACACTGCAAAAAAAAGAAAAGTTGGGTGAACTCAAAATTTCAAGGCAACAAACTTCAATAAAATTTTAAGTTGGACAATTAAACTAAATATTTTAAGTTTTGTGTTTGAGTTTTCTCAACTTTCTCTGGCACGATTGCAACGTCGCTATGAATGTCAGCTAATGTTGTGACCACAATTTTGAGTTAGCATTGATACGCTAATGGCTACTCTTGTAGCTGTAACAAGCAGCGCCGCTAGCATCAGTTAGCCGCTAGCATCAGTTAGCCGCTAGCATCAGTTAGCCGCTAGCTTTCGCTAATGACCGAATTTCACAACAAAGAAATAAGAGTTATTAGAACTATTGTCCCTTGTTGTGAACCCCAACTTAAAGATATAAGTAACAACAACTCACCAACCTGTTTTTGAGCAGACAACTGGCTTCCTTTGTTGTGCTAACTTACATTATTGCCCTAAATGCCAATAATTTATATTTTTAAGTTTTACCAACTTAAATCACTGTTTTAGGCCAAAAAACACAAGTCGGCTTTTTTGCAGTGTGTGAGGTCAAATATCACTTTGATGCACACATTGTTAAACAGACCTAAACTAACTTCTCTGTCTCTTGTTCTTAGTTGCTGGTTCTGATGTACCTCGTGACGTACCTGGGAGACCTGTGCAACGGCCTTACTCTGCTCATCATCAGTAAGAAACAGATCTCACCACTGGTAATATGGAATATATTATTATACTTCATGGCTGTCATGTTAATCAATCAACTTTTCTTCCTTCCCCAGGTGTGATCGCTGTCTTTTCTCTGCCACTTTTCTACAGACAACGCCAAGTAATTACTTTCTTCATTTATTTTTTCTATGCTGTCATTTTAACTGCTTCCAAATATCAATCATTTCTCTTCGTTGTTCCACAGGAGCAGGTGGACAGCGTCATTGCAAAAATCCAGGCCAACATTGACAACGTCTTGGACATGTGAGTATGGCGCCATCTTCTGGCATATTATTGCCATCAACAGCAGAATCTGCTACTGAGATAGATGATGCACAAATGATATTAAGGGTCTGTCCCAGTGCCCACACTTGGTGGTATTATTGTTACTATTAGCTTCCAACAGAGTCAACATGTCCCTTTAAGACTGAAATCTTGTGTGTGCGTTTATCGGAAGAATTGATTTCTTTAATTTCCATATAATGAACAGTTACACTGCAAAAAAGCCAACTTGTATTTTTTGGCCTAAAACAGTGATTTAATTTGGTAAAACTTACACTTGTCGCCTCTCTACACCTCAACCTGACTGAGAGAAGCTGCTGCTAATTCATGTTAGCATTAACTGGAGCATTAACTGGGATGTTAGTTTTGGCTAGCAAAAAAACAAAAACAAAATGTATCTTTCTTACCTCAGAAAACTGAGCAGCGACTCCTTGGAGTGTCTGTTAGTCCAACCAAACGCTGAACAAGACATTTTTACTGAACAAAACGTTCAAATAAACTGTCATTAAGTGAAAATACAGTGAAAGAGTCAAAGTTATGAGACCAACCCGCTAAACGTCCTCTTTTCTATCTATATAACGTTATATATAACTTTAATGACTCGTTGCCGTGGATACGCATTGCTCTGCTTCTCTCCTGGTGACGGCTCGCCTTGTCAGTGACCTGTCAATCAAAGGTAGCCCCGCCCCAAATCATAAGATTCTTTATCTTCTATTTTCTTCTAAATGGGACCATTATTAGAACTATTGACATCAAATTGTCTTGAAGATGATTTTTTACTAGTGATTGAGACCATAGTGTTGTCCTGAAAAAATGAGGTAATAAATCAAGTCAGAAGTTTGGATTTTTCAGTAGATTGCAGGCTTAAGGCACTTCCTGGTTTCCCCCTGCTCCTCGTCTCTCTTCCCAATGGGTTGTCCAG
The DNA here is from genome assembly GCF_030273125.1 of Centropristis striata. Lineage (NCBI taxonomy): Eukaryota > Metazoa > Chordata > Actinopteri > Perciformes > Serranidae > Centropristis > Centropristis striata. Next base: position 40,525,756 of record NC_081520.1, on the reverse strand, counting down.
AGGGGTGGCTGTGTGTTTATTTGTGCTTTCGAGCGTAACTATCATGAAACAATCCAAAAATAACATCGACATAAAAATAACATTGAACTATAAACAGCATAGAAGCTTAGAAGTGGTATCAGGATACGTGTACATCAAGTGTACTTTTGGTTCTGGCTCCTACCAGACGGCACATTAATGTGCACTCAATTCAATTCAATTCAACTTTATTTATAGAGCGCATTTCATGCACAAGGCAGACTCAATGTGCTTCACAATGTATACACATAATTACAGTTAAAAAAAACCCAACAACAACAAAAAACACAGAAAAATCAAACAAAAATCGATTACAAATTAATTGAAGAGTGCAGGTAGACAAGCTATTCCATATTCACCACATATACACTTACTTACTCACACATGTGCACCCACTCCCACAACCACACATGCACACAATTCAACCAAATGCTGTAGAGAAAAGATAGGTTTTTAATCTGTTCAAAACTTCAACGTATGCATTGGGACAGAACCTACATTTTTGGACCTGCAGAAGTATTAACTACTCTTTTATTTCTCTTCCACTTTCAAGCTTTCAAAGACTTGCCCAGGGTGGTGGCCCCGCTCCTGACCCGACTCCTGGTGGCGCCAAACCCAACGCCCAGTAAACACTGATGGACAAGAACTTAAAGAGGAGCTCCTAGAGTTACAGGCTGTCACTCAGATGTCTTACCCAGCAGTCTGTGCTCAGAGCTCCAGGGGGCGGAGCTCCGGAGACCTGGCAGGGGAAGGGAGGCGACTTTAACGGACAATGATGAGGATCATGCATGGTACTTTATACTCTGACTGTATCTACGTTATGGGGGTTGGAGGTTTGGGTTTTGGGTTTAAAAAACTTAATCAAAGTGAAATCAAGGTGTGTGAATCCTGGATGAGACTCTCGCTGCTGACGTCAGAGATGGAAAGATTCAACCACACAGCTATGTGACCGTCCTTGGAAATATTCACAGTTTTTAATATGTACAAATGACTCAAGAAGTGTCTTAGATGGCAGAGAGCTGTAGTCCAAATGAGGTACTAAGACCAGGAATGCAACGTTCCCACACAAACAGCTACTCACCTAAAGGGAAGTCAGTACTTAAGGTAAAAAACAGGGGTTATCATCATTCATGGCAGCATTAAACTGGCAATTAAAGATGCATGTGTCAGCACATGCACTTTTTTTCTGAATGCATATTCATTCACATGACTGTTTCTCTGTGTGTGTGTGTGTAAGTATGAATGTGTGTGTGTGCGCGTGTGTGTGTGTGTGCATGTAATTTCTGCCATGCAGCTTGCTGAAATGAAAATGTTACCTACATTAAAATCACGTTTCTTCTTTATTTTCCCAAACTTTGTTTCTTTTTACCCACACAGGCATTCACTTTCATTCACACCATCATTCACATGACATTTGAGATTTTTTTTTAAATTTTGGGTAACGCTTTATATTAAGGTCCTTGTAATAACCATTAATTAACAAGTAATAAGGCCCTTGTAAGTCCTTACTAGATGCTTATTAACATTATTGTGTGTTTATAAGCCTATATAAGTGTTAATAATGGCATTATAATATAGCTAATAGCAGGCTATAAGAGATGTATAATAACATTAATAAAAGCCTCATGAGTGTCTTATAATTCTTCATAATAGAATTACAAACACCCATAACCCACCCATTATGTCGTTGCAATGCCTTTATTAATCTTATTTTGTTTGCTTATTGATATTAAAATATACTTTATTGCTCATCTATTATAAGTTAACTATAAGTTAACTATGCTTTTTGCAACTACCGGATCTAAAGCGAGAACAATGCCTTATTACTTCTTAATTAATGGTTATTAAGGACCTTAATATAAAGCGTTACCAAATTTTGTTTTGTTTTTGTCATGTTATTTTGTTGCTTATACTTCTCTGAAATTGTATCATAATATTCAGAGCGAGGGACTGATTCTTCAACGATGTATCATAAATGGAAGAGAATCATTTGACAGGAAGTTCCCCGTTGAAAGACGAGATGGTTTGATGATACAAGAAGCGCTGAGATTTCAGATTGATATCCTCTCTGAGCTCTTAATGTGATTATTTCCAGCGTTGTGGAGGAATGTGGGAGTGAAATACAGCAGGTGCCTTTCTAACTGCAGGTTAAAGTTGCATGATCTGATTCACAGCTTTCAGCCACTTCTCCTCCCATTACAAACCACCACTCATCACCTGACCATTGCCTTCCTCAGAACGGTGTTTTGTATGTGTACAATACTTGTGTGATGTGCACCATGACAAGGTATCTTATACAGAATTGTAAGTAGATCCATTTTAGGAATAATAAAAATTATTCAGGATACTCTGCAGCTCCACATTTCCCTTTAGCTCGCACCAAAATGTGTCTGTTTTTATGCCTTATTATTGCATAATTTACTTGTGTGCTGCAGTGAAAGCATTATATTAACAGACATGATCCATAAAACTCCAACATGACAGACATCATGTGTTGCTTAGTACCTACAGCAGATGCACACATACTGTAGCAGTTTTTGTCTTGGATTAACTCTGCAAAGAGAATGGAAATAACAGTGAACTTCATGGCACTTGTCTAGTTATCTATCATCACTTGGCCAAAGGTTCATTCACTAGGATATGTCTCATTAAAAACTGTATTCAAACTAAATTTAGTCAAATTTAATCTAATCACACTCTAACTCAAATTACCATTGTTGTAGCACTGTCTCATTAAGTCTAGACTACCAGAGGCTTCGGTTTTTCTATTTGCTGTGTGGATGAAAAATTAATTCAAACAGGAAAGTAGCTTTAGTTAATTTAAAATGCATTATGGTAGTACACTGATTATTTTGTATTCTTGAAAATAACTAGAGTTTTAATCTTGGAAAAATAAACAAAAAGCAAAAAAAACAAGTGTGTAGTGTGACTTTTTCAGTTGGATACATTGTATTATCATGTTATTGTTAAAATATTACAATTAAACAGAATTTTACAACAGCAGGTTGAAGTTGAACAGGAGCCTCACATTTATACAAATTGTACTTTTTACATGGGCCTCAGGACGGATGGCCTGAGGGGAAAAGGAAAAGAAAAAGTCTGTTAATCCATTTTTTTTAGTCTGATCTAAATAGTTTTCTGTGTTTTGTGACATAAAAATAGATGAAAAAAAGATTTGCCAGGATAATCTTTCCTGAAAATTACAAAAACCATGACGTGCAGATGATAAATACCAGATGCTGGACAGAAGAACATGTAAAAGACAGAGTGCCCTTGTCCGGCCCACGTGATGTTACCCAGAAATTAGAAATCAATACAACCGCAGTGCTTTTATTTTGAAGGTGGTTTACGTACCCACCTGCAAAGACCCGACTCTTTACTGATAGTTCACAAGATTTATTTGATAAAACATTAGCATTAGCACTTGAGAAAACAAGCACTTTTACTTAAGACAACAAATATAGCCACTAATATATATGACAGAAGAAAATAAACTTTAGCAAACCTTGTGTCCTGTCAGCCAGCCACTATAGAAGCCTTTTTCATACTTTATATCAACTTTATATGAATTACGACGCACTCGTTATTATTTACTGTTCGTTTTTAATTTTTTACCGTTCTACCTGTTATAGCCTGTCATTACCTTTCAAAATAAAAGCACCCGTTTCACACTGGACGGCGCCTTTTCAAAATAAAAGCATCACAACATTATAAAACACCTAGATAATTTACAAACATGAAAAAACAAGCTATATAATACAAATACACCAATAGGAACCTTGCTAAAGGTAATTTACAGTTATAAATGTTAAAGTGATATAGTGATTGGAGTATTTACTACTTTTTACTGCTATATTTGATTTACTCCACATTAACAGTCTTATCATAGCATGTATTCTTATCAGTAGCAGCTCAAAACCAGATAATTTACTCTATTTTATAAAGCGATTAAATTAATATTAAGCAGAATTTAGTTCAGTTTTGGTCCGGCCCCCGCAACCTTCGTGGTATTGGTCATGTGGCCCCTTGGGGAAATTAATTGCCCACCCCTGTTTTCCCTGTATCAGGCAGTAGGGTTGCTCTTGTATCCAACCACAAGGGGGCGACACAAGTCAAGATATTACCTTCATCCAATTATTTTTTGCAAGTGTCCAGTTTATAAGACAGCTTACAAAACTGGATCACCTCAGCCTCTGGACAGTTTGAAATGCTATCCAATCAGAGGGAGAGTTAGTTTTTCTTATGCAAATATTGCATGACTCAACTATATTTTGGTCTTGTTGTGCATTCTCCCACAGTTTGTGGCCACTGACTGCTCCTCCTATAGGCTCCACTGGCTACAGATGATAGTAGGTCAGGAGGTCTCAGCAGGTTTGAAATTTCAGAACTTTATGTGTCATGTTCAAAATGGTCATCAAGGCTGCTCTTTCTTCCTGCTGAGGACGAGTCTAGACCTGCCCACACTGGTTCAAACTCAGAGAGCTCACAGTAAGATGACCTTTGGTTTTGTATTACAAGTATAGATTCAGCTATTAATATAAAAAAATTGAATTATAATACGTTAAACAAACTGATGGTGGATTTTATTCTAATAGAGAATATTTTCTCATAGAGCCCAATAGGAATACCATTCTAGCTCCTTTTTTAAAAAGAAAGAATACACTTTAGCAGTGGTGGAAGGAGTATTAGGATCCCTTACTTAAGTAAAAGTATGAATAAAACACTGTGAATTTACTCCACTACAAGTAAAAGTCCTGCATTCAAAACATACTGAAGTAAAAGTACAAAAGTATCAGCACCAAAATGTACTTAAAGTATCAAAAGTAAAAGTACTCGTTATGCAGAATGAACCCACTCAGATTGTTTTATATGTTCTAAATATATTATAACATTATTTATATTGATGCATTTATATAAGTAGCATTTTAATGTTGTCCAGATATGACTAATGTTAATTACTTAATACACTGTTGTGTTTTATAAATGTGTAATCATATTAAATATATGGTATTTTTTCATGTTGAATCTGTAAAGTAACTAAAGCTGTCAGCTAAATGTAGTGGAGTAGAAGTATAAAGTTACATAAAATGGAAATACTCAAGTAAAGTACAAGTACCTCAAAATTGTACTTAAGTACAGTACTTGAGTAAATGTACTTAGTTACTTCCCACTACTGCACTTTAGGAATACACTTTTTTTCTTTTATATATACAAAACTCTCAAGCAGCCTGTGTGTTCAGCCTTCTACTGTTGGGAGGTGAAGTGGGTGGGATTAGTCAAATCTATCTGCAGATATAATACCTTAGACCCGCCCCTCCTCTCAGTGTGAACCCTCAGAGTCCCGGGAAGGCTGGAGTCCTGATGCTGCTCTGACACAGTGGATTTGGCAGCGCGCAGGACAGGAGGACCAGGGTTTTAAATCGCGATCATAAGCATAAGGCAAAGTCCTAGTAGAGAACAAATCCTTGTTCTCATGGTGGCTCCTTCATCTGCCAGGTCGAGGAGAGCGCGGTGAAGTGCTGGCTGTTTGAATGTCTCCTCCAGGCTCCATGGATTACGCACGGACCATGGCGCCTCCGGTCCCCCCGCACAACCCCACTCAGACCCGGCCCGGGCAGGCGCAGGAGCGGCTGCTGAAGTGCGTGCTGCTCGGCGACGGAGCGGTGGGCAAAACCAGTCTGGTGGTCAGCTACACCACCAACGGCTACCCAACCAAATATGTCCCTACTGCTTTTGATAACTTCTCAGGTAAAAGCAAGATATTTCAGACTCTTTACAATATGCCAAAATAGGGAAATAGTGGAAGAAATATCATCTTCCTGGATCAGAGGTCAGCTCAGACCCTGCTACACTGGGGAAAAAGATTGTTTTTGGCCCTGTAATTATTATTTTAATCATCTATATAAGTTCTGCAAAGAAATACGAATTCAGTGCTTTTACTTTGAAATAGCAGTCTTTCATGTAGTGCATTACTTCGTGATTGTTTGTTATTATTATGTGTCCTCAGTTTTGTCTGTAAATTGAATCATTCGTTCCAAGTAATATTCACTAAACCAGTTCACTGGCTTAATTAGTTGATATTTCCAAGTAAAATGTAATTGAGGGACATCAGTGAATATGCAATTTATTTGTGTATTTTCATTTTTGAAAAGTGGTTCTATAGAAATAGCCTATAGAGTAAAGATTACACTTTCTGTGTGGAAAAACTTGCATAGCTTTTTTAAAGTAAGTGTCACTCCAATTTTTTTCAGTGTAGAGCTGTAAAGCTGTTATATGATTGTATAACTTTTCCAGAGAAAATGAGTGTATGAGATTGGAGTCTTGGATTTAATTCAACTTCTACGTTTTTTGGTTTTTTTTTTGCACTTTAGAAGTTAGTCAATTTATTTTCCACCTGCCTGACAATCCTTTACACTGAACGTTTCCTCAGCTTTGCATGTTTTAAGAGCATCCATCCCTTCTGCAGTTTCATCTGTTATTCCATTGTTTATATGATGGATATATTTCCAATTATCTGCCTTCCATCAGTGTTAATGCAGGAGCGATCCTCCCTGATGTAGCCAGGTTTCCATTTGGCAGGGTGCCACTTTTCCACATTGTCTCACTTGTCCTAGTAGGTTTTGATTACTGCAAAATTAGAGGAGAGAACAAAATCCTTCAAAGGGGAAAATTCAGTGTCTGTTTCAGTGTCGGCATGAAAAAAAACCCACCTGTGACCTGTCGATCACCTCCATGAAACCTTAAAACCTGAAGTATATACGACTATTATCGTCACTCCTGCATACATACTCATAGTATTGGTCAAGTAACACATTATTTAGAAGTAATGAATGAATACTTGACATTATGTCCTGTAAACTTAAACTTTTTTGTCTTAAATCTAAGTAAATTTTCTTGCATAACACTGATGAGCAGTAAAACTAACAACTTGGCCGACACACACCCCGTAAAACACTCTCTGAGAACACACACCGCCCTCAGACCCTCCCACACACAACACACAGCGTCTGGTTCAGGGGTTTTGGATTGCACAACTCTGCCTATTGTTGTTAGCCTTGACCCGCCAGCCCTCTCCTCTATACTGGAATGGGCACATCTGTTGCAGTGGCTCAGAGGCAGAGATTGTCTTTCTCCTCGGCCTGACAGAGACTGATTGTTGCAGTCGGGGGCCCTTAATGGTGATGTCATCCCTCGGTGCCCTGGAATCAGAGCGTCCTCTTGAAAGCTGCGACTTCTCGGCAGTTACGCAACGCCACAGGTGGCAGAGACGCAGAGGAGGCTGGGAGACGGGACGATAAGAGGGAGTTCTGGTCCAGAAAATCAAAGCAGTATCATATGTCAGGGATTAGGAAATGATTACACAATGGCAGCTCCCTCTCGCTTTCCATTCTCTCTCTCCTCCCGCTCTTTCTCCTTTGCTTTTGTAATGCCATGATGCCTGTCTCACTACATGAATAGTTCCAGCAAACTCTTTGATCAGGTGCTATGACCGACCACACACTTCAGGCGGATTGTAAATGTTTCCATGTGCCTGCTGCTCTGCATTGTGCTCACTCTCTTGAAAAGAATAAATGGCCCCGTAATGAAACTGTAAAATGACTCATCCACTTTTCCAATCTGGAAATGAGGCCTATTGGAAGAGAGTCATCGAACAAACCCCACTATTAGTGTGGCTCCGTCTAGTTTTACTTAAAACGCACACTTCAATTATGGAGCGTGAGGATGTAGTTGACGCGTGTCTTAAGCCGAAAAAATACCACAGTTTCTTTCTTATGGTTTATTGAACACCTTCCGTTTGAGCATTACAAACAATAAACTGCAGCAATCTAAAAAATAATAATAATTATGAGCACGGTCAAAAACTAGTGTGCTCTCCTCGTCTCCATAATCCTAATTACAACAAAGTAAGCAATTATGACGTTACACACATCTCAGCCAATAAGAAGAGTGCAATTCCTATGAACCAATAGGCATTCCTACAACCTCAATAAAGAACTATAAACTTATGAAATACAAATCTGAATTATTTAGCAGCTTCTCCACAATGTACAAAATGGCTCTAACAGCCTCTATTAGACAACCTTGGACTGGCCTCTGTCTAAACACACCAGAGAACAAAGCTGACAACAGTAAAGTGTTGTGGGCCCACAGTAACTGGCAGAGTGGGTGGGCGAGACGGAGCGGGAAGAGCAGAGCAGGGGGTCTTTGTGTTTTCAACTGGCAGGCTTTTGTTTATTCCAGAGAATATTCTGCTGGCTAGTTATGTGTTTGTTAGCTTCTGAAGTGTCAGGTGGGGCTTTATTAGCCTTCACAGGCTTCAAGTCCTGTTGACAGCTGTGACTTATTATCTCTGTCTGTCTGTTTCTGTGTCCACAGCTGTGGTTCAGGTGGATGGAAACCCGGTGAGACTACAGTTGTGTGACACTGCAGGACAGGTGAGTTTTGTTTACACACCAACACATATTGCTTTATGTATTTGGCACCTTGTCGGGACCACAATGCAACCCCCCGCATGCCTCTCACACTTTGCTACACAAACATGTCACATTTGAGCCGTGCTGGTGAGGCTGTGTGGAGGATAGTGTCAGGAGTTCGGTTGAATTTAGTCCAGACTGAAATATTTCAACAACTATTGAATTTATTCTTATTAAATTTGGTGCAGACATGCATAACCCCCAGGTGATTAATCCTGGTGACTGGTAAGATTGAACTTTTTTAGTTTGTAGTGAAATGTCTCCATGGATTGTAATGTAATTTGATAAAAAATGTTAAAATATTGACATCAGCCTAAGTGGTATTTTGTGTTAAGTGCTGCTAATTAGCTAATTTTAGCAAGATAACATACAAAAGTCTGATTGTGCTCATTGTAAACATTAGTAATACTGCTTAACCTTATCATCAACCCAACCATTGGAGGCAGATGGAGCCTGCTTGTGTCTGGGGTTTATACCCCAAGTTTTTCCTCGCCACTGTCAAACTAGTGTCTTCTCATAGGGTTACATGGGCTCTAGGGCAGTAGTTCTCAACCTTTTTGAGTCGTGATCCCCAATTTAATATGCATTTTGTCCGTGACCCCCGCTCACTGAACACAATCTCACACGCACAGTTCAGATCACCCAAAAAAGAAACAAAATGATCAAAAAAAAGACACAAAATGGCCAAAAAAAGGAAACAAAATGACCAAAAAAGACTCAAATTGACCACAAAATGATTAAAAAAAAGACACAAAATGACCAAAAAAGACATTAAATGACCAAAAAGACTAAAACACTTTAACACAGTGGAGACAGAGCTGACTTCCAAAATGAAATCATCTCGCGACCCCACTTGCGGTTGGGACCCCAAGGTTGAGAATAGCTGCTCTAGGGTATGGTCTTGACCTGTTCTATATGAGAATTAAATTAAATTACATTTAATCATGTTTGTATTGTTTTTCTGGTCATATTAGCATGCAGACAGTAGTATTTTCAAAGCATAGTGGTGCCTGCTGCCTGGATTTGTTACTTTTTTATATCATTAAAAGTCAATAGTTTGATTGGTTGCGTAGATACATGTTGCTTTTACTTCACATGGGCCTCTTCCCTGCCATTTCAGGTAGCTCATCTGTACAGAAATAGCAAAATTCCTGGGCTCCACTGTCAATCTTCATCTGGAATGAAAATAAGCGCTTCATAGAATAGGTGTATGCTCTGGTGTTGCAGTGACAGGGTGGTGAGGGAGAGGGGGAAGCCTGCAGGTTAGATTGAAGGTCAACATGTACAAAAAGTGCAAAAACATGGTGGTACAAGGAGATGTCAAACAAAAATTATTGACTCATCATTATGCTGGTACTTAAGAGCAATCATGGGAGGAACAGGTTGTGAAATGGTTATGTTTTTATTTCCCTGGAGCATGGGTGGCTGTTTCATAAACCAGATCCAAAGAACCATGCCCTGGGTGCAGCATATTTGACATTCAAAATTGATGCGAAGGAACTGCCAGTTCTACACACAATCAAAGACAACTTGGCGGCAAAGTGGAACAAAGCATTTGAACAAGCCCCTAATACATGCAAAAACCTCACTGCATGTTGCAAGCTGCACACAGAGTTACAACTGCACACACGCAGACAAGCCTGGGCAAATATGGGCAGATAAAAGTCCTCAAACACATACTTTGTTTTTTGCAATTTCATAAGACGTGGGCCTGGTGCCAGAAACAGGTTGGGGTGTGCAAAAAAAAGAGAGTCAGAGAGAGAGAGAGGCCAGACAGAAAGAGAGAAACAATCTAGAGAAAAATGATAACAGCTGCCGTCAGAGCTGATAAACAGAGTTGCTCCTTTCCTCCGACATGTTGATGTCTGAACGTTCTGCAGAAGGACTGACGTCATCAGATCACAAAGCGAAGCCAAAGCTTGTGTGGGAAGTTGATAAGTGTTCAGTGCAGTTGTTGAACTTTGCATGTCAGCTGTTTTAATGACTGATTGTTTGAGCAGATTGGGTTGTGTTTTAAAATCAGGAGGAGCCGACATGGAGCATTGTTTAGGCGGAGAGGGATCAGGAGATGTGCGCTCGGGAAGGATAGGGTTAAATGAAAGAAGGAGAGGTTTGTGTCGAGTTTCTGCCAGCTTTAATCTGTGTACTGAAGGGTGTGGGAGGCTCTTGTTAGTCCAAGCTCTGTGGCTCCAAGGTGTTAATTTAAGAGATTTACCCTAGATGATATAAATGAGTGGGCGGGGCTTGTGTATACCGTGTATTAGCACAATATAAACACTATTTAGCGTGTTTTTTATTGGATGGTTATTGGCACAATTCTCTTATTATTATACAACATAAGATAGACACAATACAACCACAAACAACCACAGTATAATAGATCAGACATAACAAACCACAAGACACGCATACATAAACATACACTCATATACAAAATCAAACTACAAACACAAATGGGGGGGGGGCAGGACTGTACCATTGCAATTAATTGTTCTTTTCAAAATCATGTTCATCTCATAATCTTTTTCATGTTACATAGAAACAAGGTGACAATGTGACAGTGGGCTCTTACAGGGCTGCAGAGCAAGGGTCCTTTCTCATCTCACATTTGGAATTCTGCGATAATTCCCAATTTATTCCAAAATTATCATCATTCATCAAATCGGTCATTCGCTCTATTCCAAGCAGATAAAAAAATTCAAGTAACCATGATTCTTTTGAAAAACAGTTTCTCTTACGTGTCTTCCAATTCATCAAAATCATTCTTTTGGCAACTAAAAAGCCTAGGCCTGCTATTTTCCTATCTCTCTTTGACCTGAGTTGTGCAGCCCTGTACCCCAACAAACAAATGAGAGGACAATAGGCTAATGGCTAATGTTTAAGATTAATTGTCTGATATTTATAACTCACAGACTATCTGTTTCTGTCTCCATCAGGATGAATTTGACAAACTCCGCCACTTCTGCTACAGCCGGACCGACGCCTTGCTGCTGTGTTTCAGCGTGGTCAGCCCCGCGTCCTTTCAAAACGTCTGGGAGAAATGGGTCCCCGAGATCCGCCGCCGCTGCCCCCTCACGCCCGTCCTCCTCGTGGGCACGCAGTGCGACCTGCGGCAGGACGTCAAAGTGCTGATCGAGCTGGCGCGGCGGAGGGAGAGGCCGGTGCTGGAGGAAGACGCCCGGGCGCTGTCGGAAAAAATCGGGGCGGGTGACGTACATCGAGTGCTCGGCGCTGACGCAAAAGAACCTGAAGGAGGTGTTTGACGCCGCCATCGCTGTCGGGCTGAGGCAGTCTGACAGGAGAGTGAGGAGGGAGAGGAAGGTCCGCAGCACAGCTGATAAGATGAAGATGCTCTCCAAGTCCTGGTGGAAGAAGTATGTGTGTGTCCAGTAGGGAGAGAGGAGACTTTCCCTGTGACTGGTGATACAACTGGAACTCTTTTGTGGGGACAGAGTCACATGTAAGGACTTTTTTTTTTACATTCACCTGGAAAACCCCAAGATATGGAAAGCCAGAATGACTTTGAGCTTTGTTCATGCCTGAAAGAGAGACAGAGCAAGAGGCTTTAACCACTGTCTGCTAAATATGACTGTGACCAGCATTCAACCAAAAATAACAGAGCTAATAAAATGTTTTGGCTCACGGACGTGTCCAAAGGAAACGTGAGCTGATTTGGAGGCGGTGATGTCATGTACTAAAAGTATACTCCTCCTATGTAACTGATTTGATGCCCTTCTTTAACAAAGTATATTATTTTATGTGTAATACACTGTAATTCAGCCTCCCAACACTTCTGATTTCACTGAAATGAGAACATGAAGTTAATGTCACTGAGATTAAATCCCCAAATCAAAGATGGAATAATTCTACTGCTGAGAGCCAAAGCCAGTCCTGCACCTTGTTCAGCTTGTTATGAGTCAGATGTGTTACTGATCACATTTATTTAAACCTCTTTTGGATTACAATCACCTGTAAATGAGTATAAATTCTTTTAAATTTGAGTTCTTGGGGAGCGTTGTAGTCCAGTCACCGAGTTCTGTTTAACCCATTGAAGCCTGGAAAGCAGATACGTCGTTTTGTAGTATTTGTATAAGCTCTCAAATACTTTTTGAATTTCATTTCTATCTGCTACAGAGGCTGAAAAATCTATTATTTAGTAGAAGCGTTGACACTTCTGTTGAATTTCCAGAAAAACTTCAGGTTTTAGGGGCTGATTTTAAAATCGCCCAGAGGTTTTACAGGAAGTTTTAGTCGTCAATGGGTTAAACTGCGAGCCTGTGTGTGGATTTCTCTCCACCAGCTTGTGTCTGAAGTGTTGCTACAGCTGTCACACTGTTAGTCAACCACACGGTTAGAGTGTGAGCTCCTCGCCAATACACACCTGCTACGGTAGATTTATGCCACCAAACATTAACAGAGTGCACCAAACGCCTGTTGATGTTGGTTACCCAGCCTTTACAGGATAACACATTCACCTTCGCTGAAAGAAAACCAGTTAGTAACTTGTTTTTTCAGAGCTTTAGTGTTTAACATTGCAGCAGTAAGATGGGTGGTGCCACTGTACATTGCACTTATCACACACAGTCCAAACACATCACTAAAGTCTTGCCATGCAATGACCTTTGGATCAGTGGTGTGGATTAGATAGCAGGTAAATACATCAGGTGCTGAGATTTATATTTACTCACTGGGCCTCATGCACAAACATTCTCTTGAATTTCTCGTAAGGAAGAAAATAAGAGAAGTCGTCTCCGGATGCAACGAAGCTTCTTAACCCTTTATCAGGCAAATAACTATATTTGGTAGTTAGAGTCAGGTAATATTTCAAGAAAAAAGTTGCCAATTTACTAGATTAAAGTGGCAAATCTACAAGAAAAAAAACTGCAGATTTAAGAGATTTGAAGTGGCAAATCTGCGTGAAAGAAGTCGCAGATTTACGAGAAAAAAAGTGAAAAAAAAGCAACTTTTTTCCCCCCAGATTCACCACTTTAAATCTCATAAATCTGCACATTTTTTTCTCGTAAATTTGCCATTTTAATCTTGTCAACTTTTTTCTCAAAATATTATTTTCGTATGTTTTTTTACACATTCTGGCAGTATGTAATATCCTCCAATATTCTCTAGGGTTGAAATTTGGAATTTGCAAGTATTTCAATGAGTGTCCTATTAAGGGTTAAAGTGGTGAATCTGGGAGAAAAAAGTTGTTTTTTTTTCACTTTTTTCTCGTAAATCTGCGTCTTTTTTCGCGCAGATTTGCCACTTTTATCTAGTAAATTTGCAACTTGTTTTCTCGAAATATTACCTGAAGTTACCAAATATAGTTCTTTGCCTGATGTGATGTAGCATAGGTAATACCTCCTTAACACAATATGGTGTTGAGATGCACATGTCCAAGAATTGCCACAAAAAAAGGCTTATCAGAAGCAGTATTTTACACCTAAGAGAAGAATAACAACAAGAAAACATGTGGACATTTGTGGCTTCCTGCATGAGGCCCAGTGTAACTGAAACAGAGGTGGCTGATCTGCATGTTCCCTGCACCACCCACGGGTTTGGATGATCACAGGGTCTCTCTTTGTCATTGCAGTCAGGGCCTTAAACAGATAATTATCCGTCTTTCTCAGTCAGCACGTTGGAGCTCTCTCCTCTGCTGAAATTACACAGTAAACGAGGTGAAATCACCAAAGAGACTGATTCTATGTTTGCTTCTTATTTTTCAGAAGCCTGTCATTCAGCTCTGCGTATTTATCTGTTCCTTCTGGGCCAATAACTGATCAGCAGCGACACAGAGCAGATGTGTGAAATATTTGTACGTCATTATGTATGTTACATAGTAATCATTTATGATGTTTGTAATGTCATCAGGATAAATCTGTGTGTACATATATAAGTGACTCAGTCATTGGCTGTGCTGTCCAACTCTAAATGGTACTTAACAGTATGAGTGTTGCAGTTGGTGTCTGATTTTTGGCGTGAGAGCAGTTTGTTGAGCTGTATGAGCGGAAAAAGAAATAAAATGTGAAATATTTAACCTGCTTTTACTGTCGACCCTTCCATGAAGATTTGTTATCTCTGGTGTCACACTGAAGAGAGGATAATGTGTTGATAAGAGGGGTTGTAGTGATTGTGACACGCTTGCTTCCTGAGGTCAAAGGTTATTAGATTAAGAATAGGTGTTTAGACAGATATAATTTATTGTGTATGTGCAAATCTGATTTTTTCAACCAAAATGTCAGATTTTTTTGGACGATTTCTTCAGCAAATTGGTAATTTTATATGCTTTTCTCATGCTGGATGACTTATTTCCAAGAAACTAATGAGCACATTTGTGGTAAACACAAGATTTAGAGTGGTGCTTTTGCAGGATTCTTTGTGGAGAAGCTCAGTCACACAGATGTGTCCATTACATCAACTTCTCCAGTGTTTCCCAATACTCTCCGCTGGTCCTGCATGTTTTAGCTCTCTACGTGCTCCAACACAGCTGATTCAAATGAACTCCTGAAGCGTCTGGATGACAAGCTAATCATTTGAATCAGCTGTGTTGGAGCAGGTAGAGAGCTAAAACATGCAGGACAAGTGGTGCTCCAGGAGAGGCTAGGGAAACACTGAACTAACTGATTAATCCACAAAATAGTGTGTGTAAAGGCTTAAAGTGTAAAGCAAATACTTACTGAGCAAGAACAGATAAATGTTCTCTCTCCCAGGGCTGCAAGAACAGAATTACATCATTCTGTTCTTGACACATCATCTGGGCAGAACTTATGCGGTGTCTAAAATCTATTGTGTGTTTGGTCAGACATTTGAATTGTCATTGAATCTCCCACAACTACAAAAACATTAGTAGAGGGACACTTATTTCCATTGTGGTTATTATTAAAGAGGCGATATTCATTATATACACTGCAAAAAAGCCAACTCATATTTTTTGGCCTAAAACAGTGATTGTTACTTATATCTTTAAGTTGGGGTTCACAACAAGGGACAATAGTTCTGCTAACTCTTATTTCTTTGTTGTGAAATGCGGGAAAGTGGTGAAATTCATTAGTGAAATCTAGCAGCTAACTGATGCTAGCGGCTAACTGATGCTAGCAGCGCCGCTTGTTACAGCTACAAGAGTAGCCATTAGCGTATCAATGCTAACTCAAAATTGTGGTCGCAACATTAGCTGACATTTCATAGCGGCGTTACAATCGTGCCAATTCAGCACATTGCAGAAGTAAGGATTAAAAGTTATTACAATGTAAAATTGTAATTGTAAAATCTGAATTCAGAATCTACACTCTCTAGCCCACCAAGCTACCAGCTAGCTCTCCTGACCGGTTCTTAAAGCCCTTAGTGAATATCTCTATATTGTTGTTCACCACAAAACCCTAGTTTACTCACACTGTCCCATACTGCAACATAAATAGTGGTGATGGCCACTGACCATGAGCTAACTACAACATGCAACAACAAAAAACATTTTAGTTAACTGAAATAAAAAATAAAAGTTACACTTCAGAAAAAAACTAATAAATAATATACAGAAAATTTCAGTTTCAGGCCCCGTTTACACGAGGACGCTCGCGGGTAAAAACGACAAAATATTTTATCGGAAGTGCCTTTCGTTTAGACGGTGATGGCATTTTGGGGTCTTAAAGAAGCAAAACTCTGATCTGATCTGCTCACGTCACGTATGTGTTTACGTCACATACATGCTCCAGTACAGGAAATAAACAAACGTGGGATTATTTCCATGCGTGGGACCTTCAAGCTGCTCTGGCAGCTCTAATAAACTTACAGGAGTCTTTCCACCAAATGTCCAGGATATGTACAGATAGTATTAGTGAACAGAGAAGGATCTGGAATTACCTCCATCACATTCTGGATGCAGCAGTTGGTGGGAGGAGCCAGACGGCTGTGAAGGAGACCTGGGAGATCTAGTGATGGTGGAGAACTTTGTGGAAGGAGTAGCTGATGAAAATGTGTGGCGTGAAAACTTCTGCATGCCCAAAGATGCTCTTATGGCTTTAAGTGATGCCGCCTGGCTGCATACAATCGAATTTCACAAACTTTTGCGTCACCGTATGCAGCAGATTTCCTCCCGAAAACGCTCGTCTAAACAAGGAATAAAAAGTGAAGACGCGACGCCACTTTTGCGTCTTCTGTTCAGACCGTCCTCGTGTAAACGTAGCCTTAGTCTGATAATTTGTTCAAATTTGTCAAGACAACAAGCACAGATATCAACTGCCTTCACAAAGTCTTCTGTTTGCATTGTAATACCTATTCTGAACTTTTTCTTCTTGTCTTGCCCCTGACAAATGCCCTCTGTATAATAATGAAAAAGACAATACTGACTAGTAAACTAAAACTAAACATTTTTACACAATAATAACAAACCTGAAAAAAATCAAACCTACTCCTGAAACGAAACCAAATTAAAAACAAAAGACAAAAGTTAGATATACAGAAGAAAACTGCTGGATGTGTAATGACCTGAGTCGGTTTTTCATTTTGTCATGTAATTCACAACATAGTCCTTTACATACATAATTTACTAAGTAGTGAAAAAGTCGCTGTCAGCCACAGTCAGTCTCTAAAATTACTTAAAAGCAACATTTTCACCAAGTTGGGAACAAGTTAAATGTGACTTCAAAGATTCAGCCACAGAGGTTTTGCCGGCACCGAGACTTCTAACTATGCAGGATCAGATGATTATAATTGCCTGAAATAGGCTTTTCCTCCTATTCATAGCTTCACGTGTCTGCACCACAGTATACAACAATGGGCAGAGGAAGACAGTTAGCTAGGTATCTTGTACTTGTTTAGAAGCGCTAATGATAGGGTAGCTAGCTAAAAGAGAGCTTGTGTCGTCTGGCAGACTGCAGATGAGTATGTTGTCCAGCCTCAGAGTGGGTGAAACTGAGGTAGAAGTGGTGCCAAGTGCTTTAATTATGATAGTCAGGATGGCTCCACTTTGCACCAATATTTTAGCAGCGAAGCACGTTGTTGTGTCTCTGCAAGGCAGCCATGTTGTAAAGCGTCCTGTGATTGAGCATTGTGGCTTGACTGTAATATCTACCTGTCTGCTAGAAGGACCTGTTGTCGTCTGTGGTGGGAATATTGAGCTGTCAATCATGAAACTAACAGACGGTAAACATATCAGGGCTGAGGTCTGCACATCTCATCTAAATGTCACAGGGAGGTTGTTAGACGGTGTATCCATGTGTGAGTGTCTCTCTGCTCATTTAGGCCCCGTTTACGCTAATTTAGGACGCTTTCGGGTAAAAACGTCAAAATATTTTATTGGAAGAGCCTTTCGTTTAGACGGTGATGGCGTTTTTGGGGCTTAAAAACGCAAAAATCCCCGAAAGTACAAACATTTTGGAAAAATGTCAAAGAAGAACTGGAAAAAAATTTGGCAGTAGAACTTCCAATGGACTCTTTGTTATTTTTATTAGATGTGTTTCCTGACCACCTGTTTACCACAGAACAATGTTATATATTACACATTTTGTTGATGATTGCAAGAAAAATTATTACTATAAATTGGATGAAGTAAGACCCCCCCATGATCACTCAGTGGTTACAGAAAGTAAAACATGTCTACATGATGGAATATGTGACTGCCCAATTACAGCTAAAAGTACCTGTTTTTATGAGAAGGTGGGCCCCAGTTACTATTGCTTAAGACTCATATACACTATTACTATCTAAATTATCCCTTTTTATTTATTTATTTATTTATTTGTTATTATTATTATTATTTTTTGGAATACAGAACCAGATAAAATATGTGTAATACCCTTTACAGTGCCATTTGTGTGACAGATGAGACCCAATCTCAAGATGTTTTGACGGCTTTGGACGAGACCTCAGAGATCTAGTGATGGTGGATAACTTTGTGGACAAATGTGGGAAAAAAGCAACTTTTTTCTCCCAGATTCACCACTTTAACCCTTAATAGGGCACTCATTGAAATACTTGCAAATTTCAACCCTAGAGAATATTGGGGGATATTACATACTGCCAGAATGTGTAAAAAAAACAAACATACGAAATAATATTTTGAGAAAAAAGTTTACAAGATTAAAGTGGCAAATCTACGAGAAAAAAAAAAGCGTAGATTTATGAGATTTAAAGTGTTGAATCTGGGATACATTTTTTCTCGTAAATCTGCAACTTTTTTCGCAAAGATTTGCCACTTTAAATCTTTTAAATCTGCGACTTTTTTTCTTGTAGATTTGCCACTTTAATCTAGTAAATTTGCAACTTTTTTCTCGAAATATTACCTGAAGTTACCAAATATAGTTCTTTGCCTGATAAATAATTAAGCATAATGACTGGAAGAAATGGGTAGCTGGCTCTGTACACTGCATAATTCATGAAAAAGAAACACATTGTATTTTTTTTACATTTAGATTTTTGCATGGATGAAACAAATTATATATAACATATGTCCGTTTAAGGATTCTGGACAGAGGCAAGTCAGTGAACAAGATTTTTTTTTTAAACGTTGAACTATTCTTTCATGATATAGTTGAAAAGTATAATGGCCTGAAATGAAACCAACATGTGTAATATGTGCACAATCATAGAATGTAAACTTTACCTCATGGCATCAAACCCACTAACGTCCCAGGAATTAGTGCAGTTTTGGCCCTGGGTGGAAACTGTGGTGGATATCTGTTTTAAATGAGTGTTGCATGAGATAAGCGTGTGAAATGGGTGGCCCAGTCAGCTGCAGCCTGCTTCAGCTGTAAAAACTCAGCTGGTCGTTGAACTTCTCAGTCCTGTAAACCCAGATCCTTACATAACTTCTGAGAATCATTTAGGTAACAGGTGAACTCTGACTCTACATGAAAGAGCAGAGCTGTAATCAGTTTTGATGTCTTAAAGTTGGTGAAGCATTTCTCCGGCACCTCTCAGATAATTGCCAGCATAATGAGTGGAGCTGAGCCCGTAGGGCGGGATTACTGAGGGACATTAACCATCACGATCCGGTCTGTGTGGTGGGAAGACATCCAACCAGTAGACTGTAGTCCACTTTGTACATTGTCTTTAGGATTAACTGTTGCCCAAGCTCTTGTAATGCGATGCAATATGTCTGGGGCCGTGATTAAAAGACACCCACACATAGAATTAACAAACGATTGAGTGCAGTTCATTATTCCTGACAGAAATCTGCTTTCAAAGTATGTTTAAGACCTCAGTCATGAGCTTACTAGTGACCTGTTCTCATGTTCTCCCATGACACACAGGGGAGGACGGTGTTAAGGGTCCAGTGAGCTTTAAATGTATGGAACCCCCAAATGTACAATAAGAGATTAAGAAATAATCATAGAAACCAAAAAAGTAAAATTTGATTTATTCAATGAATCAACAATTTGTGCATTAAATTATTAAAACTACCATGAAATGTGAATATGATTTTAATAGATATAATTTAATTATAGACAGTTTATCTCAAAATGTCCATGACACCATTACTCTACTATATCTTTAAATTGTAAATTGTTATTTATTGCTATGTAAATGTTATAAATGCCATGCAAATCCACTTTAAGCTAGCAAGTTTAACAACTGCTGCTAACATTAGTCAGTTAGCTCCTGTTAGCTCCTGTTAGCTTCTGTTAGCTCCAGTTAGCTCCTGTTAGCTCCTGTTAGCTCCAGTTAGCTCCTGTTAGCTTCTGTTAGCTCCAGTTAGCTCCTGTTAGCTCCTGTTAGCTAGAGCATCAACAATGCCAACGTTCTTCTGAATCCACCAACTAGAGGCTGTAGGTGGAGGAGTGCCAGTTCACCAGGGTTTAAAAGTCACAAGTTCATTCAGACACATTTTTCTGCCCACTGTGTAGAACACATTTAAATCAGAGCCAGACAATGACCCGGTCCAGTGGGGTGGGTGGGGGGGCTCACTGTCTGTGTTTACCAGGCACAGGCCTCTCCATCGCCATTTTCCATCCATCCACAAGATACAAAGGCCTCGTTCAGACTAACAGCCAAAATCCAATTTTTAGCCCATCCAGATTGGAACTGGATGGCTCTTTTGAAGTCTGAACAGTCACAAATCACATGAAATCTGATTTTTGCAAACCGGATCGAAACCACCTTTGGAAGGTAGTTTCAGATCGCATTTGGACAGATGCGTCCCGCCCGGTTTCTCCCCTGGTGCGTCTGAGATGTTCTGCACCTCTACTGGACAGTGATAAGGCCAATATACTGAGGTGACCTGCCTCCCTCATGTTTGTTCTTGTCGCTGTTGCAATTATATGAAAAAAGTGGGAAAAAAGCAACTTTTTTCTCCCAGATTCACCACTTTAACCCTTAATAGGGCACTCATTGAAATACTTGCAAATTTCAACCCTAGAGAATATTGGAGGATATTACATACTGCCAGAATGTGTAAAAAAAATCATACGAAAATAATATTTTGAGAAAAAAGTTAACGAGATTAAAGTGGCAAATCTACAAGAAAAAAAAAGCGCAGATTTATGAGATTTAAAGTGGTGAATGTGGGAGAAAAAAGTTGCTTTTTTCTTGTAAATCTGCAACTTTTTTCGCAAAGATTTGCCACTTTAAATCTCTTAAATCTGCGACTTTTTTTCTTGTAGATTTGCCACTTTAATCTAGTAAATTTGCAACTTTTTTCTCGAAATATTACCTGACTCTAACTACCAAATATAGTTCTTTGCCTGATAAAGGGTTAAGCATAATGACTGGAAGAAATGGGTAGCTGGCTCTGTACACTGCATAATTCATGAAAAAAAGAACACATTGTTCTTGTCGCTGTCGCAATTATATGACGTCAAACGCTCTGACGCCGTTACTATGGCAACCTGTCAGATCAGTCAATAATGTGGCCCAGTCTGAACAGAAATAAATCCGATTTGGACACTTGCTAAAAATAGTGTGGACAGTCAGCCCTAAAAATCAGATTTGAGTAGGAATCTGATTTGAATCAGATTCGCCTGCAGTCTGAACGCGGCCCAACAGACTTCCCCTCTTTTCCCAATCACCTGACTGCCCAACCCATCTACATACCTGTATCTCATTCCCTCATCAGCCTCTCATGTTCCATTCATTTGCTGCCACACTGTCAAATGTTCCATTACCATGTTTTGATTTAAAGCTGCTTGAACAAATACTTTATTAAAACAATGACTCAGATGTCTGTGTGTAGTGTGAAAGGGAATTTTGCAGGGACCAACCCGTGGAGAATTATCAGCAGACTGTGCACTTTGCCTCAGCTTCATTGGTTTTCCTTCTTCTCCCTGCTCACCATTATCAAACGTGACACAGGGCTACACAAAAACAAAACAAGAGGAAACATAAAATGCAGATGCTTCTCTTGGCATTTTATCCTATACACCTTGGGGCTTTTCTTGGGGAGCTTTCACAACCCAAGTGTGTTTGGTGAGTCTGACAAACAGGTACTTTTGGTTCGTTTTGTCTTTAGTCTGGTTTGCTTTCACAGTGCATCAATGAAAGAAATTTACGGAGGGGCGAGTACTATCTTTGTGAGGGCCCTCATTATAACAGTAAATTCCCTTGCAAGGTTATAATTGTTTTGGATTTAACCACTTTTTAGAGTGAGTTTGCTAGTTTTAGTTGAGTATTTATTTATTTATTTTTTTGAAATGCTTTAGTTTTAGTTTTTTGTAATGGGGTATTTGTTGGGTGGGATATTAAAAGAGGTCACAGTAATTTTAGCCTTTATTTCCTTTGCCTTATCCATCTTCATTATGTATGAAAAAAGTGGACAAAGACGAAAATGAAGGACATTTTCACTATAATTTTAGCTAGGTTTGTAACCACACAATACAGTTTCAGTTAGTTATCATTATCATGTAACCTTTAACCCTTAAAACAAAGTCTGAAATCTAAAAAAAAAAAAAGCCTTTAAAGAAGTGAGGACCGGCCGAAATGTCCTCACTTTGCAGAAATGTCCTCACTCTGTTGGTTAAAAACGTGTTCTGGTCCCCACTATGTAGGAAGTACAAGAACACACACACACACACACACACACACAAAACCGAGAAGTCAATTTAAGGAAAAGAAGTATATCCAAGCTCTCTTTTCATTTCTTCTAAAAGCCACCAGCCTGCTGTTAGCTAACACTGTGGTTGCAGGAGTGGCCTGTCTGGCCTGCTTACAGTATGGCGTTGCTAGCAGGATTATGTTTTAATAAGCTTATATAAACACCCCCCACAGTGTGGTCTCATTATGGGAAGCTAATTGAGTCGCTCTGTCCCGGGGTCAGCAGGGCCTCTTTGAACAGCTCAGTGTTTTGCTATAAAGAGGCCCATCTCTGCCTCCAGAACATCTGTCCTGTGGTCTGTGGAACATGTGTCCTTTCTTCAGGCTCACTGTTTGGATGTGCACTGTTTTGTATCTTTGCACTTGCACATTGCACAGTGTATTTGTGTAAAGGTGCTGCAGCTGTAGCCTCCAGGTTCATTCCTATAAAAGTGACTATAAACTACGATAGAGTACCTTGCAGCTCGAGCCAATTCTTTGTGAAGCAGTCTTAACATTTGTCAACCTAATACAGTTCTTTATCCTTAATCAGCCCAGTCTTCTACTCCTTAGTTTCCTGGAGCCTCGTGTGTGTTTTGCTCCATCTGCTTTTTTATTTAATTCTTATCCATGTTTTTATCCACGCTGGCGGCTTGGAAACAGACACTGCTATATCTCAAAAACTATTGGAGTATTTGCCATTCAATTTGGTACAGACATTTATGTCTCCCTCAGGATAAATTATAATGACTTTGGTAATCCCCTGACTTTTCATCTTGCACCATCATCTGGTCTAAATTAGTGTTCATCCAGCACTTTATGTTACTTTATGGTATGTGTGCAGTGTATTACATGGTAGTGTAGCAACAGAATTATCCGTATTGTGACACAGAATTAGACTTGTTTAATTTCTAAGTTTGTCACTTATGTTATGTGCAAATAATATAACATTTTAAACAAACTTTTAATTAAAATTGTTGCATCATTCCCAGTCGCACCTGTGCGCTTGTCACGTGTGGAGTTTATGATATATTGTTTTTTAAAGAGGTAAAAATGGGAGAAGGTTGTGTAATTTCACTCTGTTGGGCACACAGCTGAAAAGATAATTAACCTGGTGACCTGCCTCCATCATGTTTGTTGTTGTTGTTCTTGTCGCTGTTGCAATTATATGAAAAAAGTGGGAAAAAAGCAACTTTTTCTCCCAGATTCACCACTTTAACCCTTAATAGGGCACTCATTGAAATACCTGCAAATTTCAACCCTAGAGAATATTGGAGAATATTACATACTGCCAGAATGTGTAAAAAAAATCATACGAAAATAATATTTTGAGAAAAAAGTTAACGAGATTAAAGTGGCAAATCTACAAGAAAATTTTTTTGCAGATTTATGAGATTTAAAGTGGTGAATGTGGGAGAAAAAAGTTGCTTTTTTCTCGTAAATCTGCGACTTTTTTCGCAAAGATTTGCCACTTTAAATCTCTTAAATCTGCGACTTTTTTTCTTGTAGATTTGCCACTTTAATCTAGCAAAAAAATAATAAAAAAATATAGTTTTTTAAAGAGGTAAAAATGGGAGAAGGTTGTGTAATTCCACTCTGTTGGGCACACAGCTGAAAAGATAATTAACCTGTGTGAGATGACAGAAACGGCTCCATGTCGGTTCCTTATCAGCAGCTCTGCCAAACAATAGAAACTCCTCTCCATTGAAGATTGTGGTTAATAATTGACTCGAGTTGTGTCAGAATTTCACACGTCGTCTCAAATATTCAGCTGTAAACACTTTGCATTTCTATTCTCTGGTGTTCAGACCCTTGCCAGATGCTTGTATGTGCTTCCTGATATGGAGAGCATCTGCTGTTTGCAGAGTGTCTCAAGTTGCCTTCACTGTACTTAGTTTCTGTGTTTAGTGCCAAATCGTATCTGGGGCATGAAAAGTAGTCCTTCCCTGACTCTAGAAAGTGATGAAACTGGAGCACAGGAGTGGAGGCTTTAGGGCCTAATTCAATAAGGTTTGGATTTCCAAGAAGAACCACCCTTTTTAAGTTTTTCTTTCCGCAGTAGATCATATTGCCTGGTTTGAATCCAACTGTACGTCTGATGTCATTGGGGCAGGTTGTGATTGGCTCACAGCTGCGGCCCACTTGGCTGATGTTATCTGATTGGCCTCCAGAGACATACATTGTTCTCTGTGTTGAAACGGCTCATGGGTGTAGTGACCTCATTTACTCTTGGACATATGTGAAAATCTTCCTAGTCTCTCTCTGCTTTGCTCATGTTTGTATCACTTTATCATGTGTTTCCCCTTTCTTTTAGTTGCCTCTGTCCCTTGCTCTCTCTTTATCAGTTTATTTTGTTGGCGTTCCCTCATTCTCTGCTTGATTGCTGACAGACTGTGGTGCTTTGATCTCTCATATGGGACAGATAAGGAAACTGTGTGTGTGTGTGTGTGTGTGCAAGCGCGTATCCATATGCACACACATTTATGCCCTGTTTTCCCTGGCCTTGATGTCGTCCTGTGGTTTACCACTGTTTGTACTGCAAATCCAATAGCCTTCAGTTTGACTGATTTACACAGGGCAAAGACACCTCAGATAACACACAGGTGACTTACCGGTTTGAATATTGATTACACACCTTGCCTGCGTGTTCCCAAACATCCATGTAGAATTGACATTCTCACTAAAAGTACAATTTTATCCCTATAAGGTAAATAAATGTCAATGAAATGCGTGCACAGGTTCAGTGGTCACTGATAATGTCAGGGGTGGAAGCTGATTATTTACTCACCCCTGTGACTCATTAGTGTCCCGGCCAGCTCAACTGCACCGATGGATCAAAGTGTTCCTTGTTGCAAAAGTAAACATTAGATAATTTTGTTCCACACATGCAAGATTGATAGAGCATGTGGTCATCAGTTCAAGAAGAAAAGACAGTTGTTGCAGCAAATGTGTTCAAGTCCTGCAGCCAAATCGGACCCATCTGGAGGACAGGAAGAAATAGTGGGACGTTATTATGGAGCACCAGAGGGAAGAGGTCAGGTCAGTGGAGGGAGCAACAAAACATATGTTTTTGACATGGGAGACCTTGGGAGAACAATCAGCATTGTTAGTCTTTTTTTAACCGTGACCGTGATTGTTCCCTTACCTTGACCACGTAGGTATTTTTAGCCACGCTGGCGGCACGGCTCGAGACAATGGGCGGGTACTGTTTTTGTGTTGGTCAGTGTGTTAGTCTTTGGTCCAGACAGAAATATCTCAACAACTATTGAAAAGCATGTCATGACATTTTGTACAGACATTCATGGTCCCCAGTAGCCTGGGTATACCCAGACTGCCTTGCACGCTCAAATTTCATTTCGAACCTCCAGGCAGTCTGGCAACCAGGGCCGTTTCTTAGCCCTGTTTTAAGGATCCAATCACAGAACGGGGAGGGACGGCAAGACGGTGACGCGTACTACTCGGCAGATGGAAGCTTGTAGTTTTGTAGTTTTCTTACGGATCCAACATGGCTGCTGCAGACGCAAAACTCTCTTTAGCTGTAGACGGCGTTTAAAATAGTTAAGAGCCAAAGTTTATTTTAAAAGAAGAACAACCTCGAAAAAGTATGTTTTAGCCTTGCTTCCGACAGGATTTGGGAAAAGTTTAATCTACCAACTAGCCCGGCTACTAGCCCCACTACTAGCGCCGTTACTAGCCCCGCTACTAGCCCCGCTACTAGCGCCGTTACTAGCCCCGCTACTAGCCCCGCTACTAGCGCCTCTACTAGCCCCGCTACTAGCCCCGTTACTAGCCACGCTACTAGCCACGCTACTAGCCCCGCTACTAGCGCCGTTACTAGCCCCGCTACTAGCCCCGCTACTAGTCGCGCTAGTTGCGGCCACGAATTGATATAATATTGCCACGAAAAAATCTCGCAATACTATGCTGTATCATTTTTTCCAATTTTTACCTCTAGGAAACATTCGGGTTTCTGTTTGTGGTTCGAGTTGCATTGACTAATTACATTTGAGGGGTGGAACGCATTGGCCAGATTGGTTGGTTGCAACCAATCAGCTATCATCTGACAACTCTCCGTGACAATGAAGGGTTTTTTTTATTAGTAATTTAATTCTGTTCTTCTAAAACATAAACAAACCTTAATTGCATTATCAGATCAGAAGACACTTAAAATTTTGCAGCAGGGATTTGTAACACCTTTTGTAAGGATCAGAAAAAAATCATAATTTCATAATTTTTTATTCAATTTGAAAGACATTTTGGAAATGTTTGTAGTTAAAACTGTACATCCAATAGAAAACAGTTATTAAATATAACAGGTTCAGTGGATTTAATTCCCTTTTCCCTCCAGTTTTCCTCACATCCTTATTTCATCATGATCTTACAGTGACTCATTGAAGATATACAGTTTACCTCATGTTGATACATTTTAATAAACTGCCGGTGCCTGAAGCTGGGAAGTGTTGCACCGCCTCATCATTCATTCCAAACTGTTTGAAATGAATAAGTGGATCAGTGTATTAAGTTGACTGTGTGACCTCTTTCTCAGTTCTTGGCACTTGATCAACACATATGTTCTCCTGCTCAGGCCGAGGAGATGCATCTTGACGGGAAACAGAACCTCTCATGGCCAGGAACTCTCTGTTCTCCTCTCTGCTCTAATGCAGTAGTTCTCAACCTTTTTGAGTCGTGACCCCCAATTTAACATGCATGTTGTCCGCGACCCCCATTCACTGAACAGAATCTCACACGCACAGTTCAGAAAGACACAAAATGACTAAAAAAAGACACAATGACCAAAAAAAGGAAACAAAATTACCAAAAAAAGGAAACAAAATTACCAAAAAAGACACAAATTGACCACAAAATGATCAAAAAAAGACACAAAATGACCAAAAAAGACACAAAATGACCACAAAATGATCAAAAAAAGGCACAAAATGAACAACAAAAGGAAACAAAATAACACAAAAAAGGAAACAAAATGACCAAAAAAGACACAAATTGACCACAAAATGATCAAAAAAAGGCACAAAATGACCAAAAAAGACACAAAATGACCAAAAAAGACACAAAAGTACTGAAAAGGCACAAAATTACCAAAAAAGACACAAAATTACCAAAAAAAGACACAAAATTACCAAAAAAGACACAACAGTACCAAAAAGGCACAAAATTACCAATAAAAGACACAAATTGACCAAAAAAAGACACAAAATGACCAAAAAAGACACAACATGACCAAAAAAAGACACAAAATGACCAAAAAAGACACAAAATGACACAAAAAAGAAGCAAAATTACCAAAAAAAGACACAAAATGACAAAAAAAACACAAAATGACTAAAAAAAGACACAAAATGACTAAAACACACACAAAATGACCAAGAAAAGGCATTAAATGACCAAGCACACATTAACACATGAACCCTTTAACACAGTGGAGACAGAGCTGACTTCCAAAATGATTTGGCGACCCCCAGAAATCATCTTGCGACGCCAATTGGGGTCGGGACCCCAAGGTTGAGAATAGCTGCTCTAATGTACTTACTGACGGACACATCAAATCTGGATCTGGACCCATAAAGGCTTTAGTGCTGCAGGCAGCTGCTGGCAGTTATTGGGCCAGTTATGTAAGCGTGTCCCTCTCTCTCGTCTCACGCCACGCTGTGCATAAAGCTCTTTATCAGTAAGTGAGATAACACCTGCAGAAGCGCTCCACTTCTCTGTCCCTGTACGGTGGAGTGGAAAACAACATGATTCAACTTGTACTTTTAGTTCTTCACTGCTTTTTTCTTTTGTACATTTTGTAGCGAGTTCTTTGATTTGTGTTCCTCTGCACTCTTGCTCACCCTCTTTATCATCCTCACTCTTGGCAGTCTTTCTCTTGTCTTCTTTTGTTTCTTCCACACCCACGCTCACTCCCATTTTACACCCCCCACTCTGCTCTCTTTGGCCTTTATCCCACTTCTGAATATCTGCATTCACTTTCCCAATCGAAAACCAAAAACAATGACTTATTCTTCAGGCGCCAGCCAGCAGAATGACCTTTACCTTCTCCTCTCTTTGCCCTCCCAATCCCTTTCTTTTATATCTTTTTCATTCACTCTCCACCTCCCAAGTTTCAGGGTCTGCTCAACAATGCTTTCTGTATAGTTTTTTCCTCTATTTTTTCCTACTTTTTCATTCTCGTACACTTCTTAGTCACTCCCTCTTGTCTTATACTCCCGAGCCACACGTTTCGGTAACGCTTTATATTAAGGTCCTTGTAATAACCATTAATTAACAAGTAATAAGGCCCTTGTAAGTCCTTACAAGATGCTTATTAACATTATTGTGTGTTTATAAGCTTATATAAGTGTTAATAATGGCATTACAAACACCCATGACCCACCCATTATGTCTTTGCCATGCCTTTATTAATCTTATTTTGTTTGCTTATTGATATTAAAATATACTTTATTGCTCATCTATTATAAGTTAACTATAAGTTAACTATGCTTTAAAGCGAGAACAATGCCTTATTACTTGTTAATTAATGGTTATTAAGCCTTAACAGGACACTCATTGAAATACTTTCAAATTCCAAATTTCCACCGTAGAGAATATTGGAGGATATCACATACAGCCAGAATGTGTAAAAAAAAAAAAAATATGGACCCGAGGGAGGGGGTCATATTTTGAGAAAAAATGTACGAGATTAAAGTGGCAAATCTACGAGAAAAAATGTGCAGATTTGCCACTTTAAATCTCCTAAATCTGCAACTTTTATCTTGTAGAATCGCCACTTTAAATCTCTTAAATCTGCAACTTTTTCCTGTAGATTTCCCACATTAAATCTCCTAAATCTGCAACTTTTTTCTGTAGATTTTCCACTTTAAATCTGCTAAATCGGCAACTTTTTTCTTGTACATTTGGCACTTTAATCTAGTAAATTTGCAACTTTTTTCTGTAGATTTTCCACTTTAAATCTGGTAAATCTGCAACTTTTTTCTCAAAATATTACCTCCCCCCACTGAAGTTACCAAATACGGTTCTTCGCCCGATAAAGGGTTAAGGACCTTATTATAAAGCGTTACCCACTTTTCTATAAACCACAAGGGTATTTAGCAGACCATCCTCAAACACCACCACTAAAACCACTAACACACACACATGCACACACTCCTGAATCTGCAGACCTGGTAGTCTTTCATCCCGACAGTGAGCTCACACTGAGGCTGTGTTTGTCCACTGGAGTCAAAAGCTGGGCTTCCCTCCATGATTGATTGCTCCGTAATCCCACAGTAACGACTCAAAACATTAAAATCACTGTTGCAGTGTGTGTTTCGGCGTGTGTCAGGTACCCAGAGACGGATCACGTGATTGGCTGAAACAGCTTGACGTTAGTCACCGTCCCGCTATTCCACCAGAGGACATAAATGCTTCCATTTTTAGTGTTTAATTGCGGAAGCCATTACTGCGATCCACAAAAACACAGTGGTCCTAACTAGAGCCGGACTACCCAGCGTGACCCCCGCAACCTCAGCCCCAAGCAAGCTTTGAAACCTGAGAAAGCAGTCCTGACCTTTGACCTCCAATGTTAACCTCCCACGGTAAAAGGACCCCCCTCTTTCTCTCCCTTCGGACAGGATGTGACCTATGAGAGGAGCTCTGTAGGAGGGCCTTGACCCCAGACACTGTCCAGACAACGTGTCTGGACCAACCTGATGTGATCAGACAACAAGATGCAAGAGCTTTAGATAAGAATTTAAATAACAATCAGTGTTTATATGATTTTGTAGTTTATTTGCATGCATATTTTGCATATGCATATTTTATTTTGTGCGGGCAGTACATTTTACATTTTATTTTATTTATTTTTATCCCACTTTTAATTTATTTTATCTTATTGCATCTGCTGTTCTATTGTTTACTACATCTCTTTGTATTGTGTTATGTATTTATTGTTTGTGCAGCACTTTGGAAACCTTGTGTTTGCTAAAATTGTGCTATATAAAATAAAGGGGATTGGATTGGATTTATTTATTCAACTCAAGTAATACATCTGCATTGAACGTCATGGTAAAATTTATGCTTACCTCGTATACTCTTCTATAATCATGTAACTCTTTTTATAATCATGCCTTGTACTACTTAATATATATTATAATCATGTTAATATACATTATAATCATGTTAGGATGAATGACTTCATGTTGTTATCTGTATAAATGCTGTAATGATGTAATTGTGTAATAATTGTTTGATTTAATGTGGACCCCAGGAAGAATAGTCTTCATCTCTATGAAGACTAATGGGGATCCAAAGTATACAATAAACAATAAACTATTTATTATTAATTATGTGTACTTTTAGGGTTGGGGATGGGCGGAGTTTTGTGTTTGTTTGTTTGTTTCTATGTTTTGTTATCTTTTTATTATCATTATTTTCTCCTTTCTTTTTTATGTAAAGCGCTTTGTGTTGCATCTCGCTTGTATGAAAAGTGCTATCCAAATAAAGTCTGATTGATTGATTGATTGATACTTTTAATCACTTCTGATCATTTACCAGGTTGTTTTTTTTAGTGTTTAGTGTTTCTGAACATGTTTTTCTCATCATCCTTGTCACATTCATTTCCATCTTTTACTTGAAAATTGGTCAACGCCATGTCTAAAATGCATTATAAACATTATATTCTGTTTATAGTACTGTATGATCATAGTTATAAGCACTCGTGAGTATTCATAATGCTTTATAGCAATAATTGTGCACATTATGAACCAATTTTCAAGTAGAAGATGGAAATGATTCCATCTTTTACTTGAAAATTGGTCAATGCCATGTCTAAAATGCATTATAAACATTATATTCTGTTTATAGTTCTGTATGATCATAGTTATAAGCACTCATGAGTATTCATAATGCTTTATAGCAATAAGTGTGCACATTATGAACCATTTTATAACAACTTAAGGTGAAGTATCATAATACTTCATCATTTTTGGCTTTGACTTTTTCCTTTACAAGGATCATATTTTTATAATGCAATATAATCACTGTTATATTGCATTATAATGTAATTACTGGGTAGGAGGGTAAGGCTAATCCTAACAAAACAATTTCAGTGGGTGACCAGTAATTACAAATTATTATGAAATTTGACCACAGAAATCATAAAATGCTTTATAATTATTGTTATATGGCATTGTGAATATTTGTGTGCTTATAACTACAATTATACAGCACTATAAGCAGATTATAAGGCCTGTTTATAAGCATTATAAACATGTTTAGGGTTAGCATCATAGAAAGTGTTCACAAATTATGTGTTAATATGGTGTCCTATCACAAAAAACCCTTTTATTCTCGCAAAAGTTATGTTATTTTTGCATAGTTCTGGAGACTAAAGTGATTCATGGGAAATCTCACTGTACTACCAGGCAATGATAACATATCTTTGACAACAGACAGACGTGGAGTTAACTGTGATGGATTACTGACTTCAAACAGGTTTCAAGTGACTGAAGTGAATGGAAACTAATGGCTGCCTTGTATGTATGTTGCTTTAGGAAAATGTCGGTAACGCTTTATAATAAGGTCCTTAATAACCATTAATTAACAAGTAATAAGGCATTGTTCTCGCTTTAGATCCGGTAGTTGCAAAAAGCATAGTTAACTTATAGTTAACTTATAATAGATGAGCAATAAAGTATATTTTAATATCAATAAGCAAATAAAATAAGATTAATAAAGGCATGGCAAAGACATAATTGCCATTATTAACACTGGTTTAACTGGTTTAACTGGTTTATAGAAAAGTGGGTAACGCTTTATAATAAGGTCCTTAATAACCATTAATTAACAAGTAATAAGGCATTGTTCTCACTTTAGATCCAGTAGTTGCAAAAAGCATGGTTAACTTATAGTTAACTTATAATAGATTAATAAAGGCATGGCAAAGACATAATGGGTGGGTCATGGGTGTTTGTAATGCCATTATTAACACTTATATAAGCTTATAAACACACAATAATGTTAATAAGCATCTTGTAAGGACTTACAAGGGCCTTATTACTTGTTAATTAATGGTTATTACAAGGACCTTAATATAAAGCGTTACCAAAATGTCTATATGGACCAATTTTTCCAGGTGTTTATCTTTGGCCAAACAAACTTTTATACTCTTTGTGTAACAAAACATGAAGTCACATCCTTACATTATTGTTTTCCATTCTTTTCAGTGTCCTCTTCTTTGCCCTTTCCCATCTTCCACTTGACATTATAAATGTATCCAGTAAAGTTTATAAGAGCAAAGTCTCTTTGTGATGCCACTGAGCAATATGAATCCACATCATCCATTTGCTTTTATCTCTGTATTTAGCTAAGGCTTATCTCAGAGTGCACCACTGAAAGGTGGGCAAACCACCATCCATGCTCTGCTATTCATACGGAAAATGGCTTTGATGCTTTTGACTGAGGTGTTTTTGTCCAATTCCTTTTCAGTTTGGACCGTTAATTCTTTTCTTTGTTGGTCTGCAGAGCGTCAGCCAACAAAACATCAGGAAGAGCTGAGTTGTTAAGAACAGGGAGAGGGTTTGGACGTGTTGAGAAAGGGGTCATGACGTCTGTTGTGTGTCAGCAGCAAAGCTGCTTTCACCACCAGAAGAATGAGAACAAAGACCCAGTGCAGGATTTCACTGAGTCTAAATACCTACAGTTAAATAATATGACGTGTTGTTCTGGTAAATGAAAAAAAAAAGTTCAGTGGTTTAGTTTGATGCAAGACTTCTTATTGTGAAACTTCCTCAGAGTTGATTGTGTTCAGTTGTTCTCTGATGTGGTGAAGTTTGCATTCATACATTTTTTTTTAATTTTGGGCAGCTGAAACTGCTGAAAGATTATATGACAGTGATGGAAAATAATAATACTACTCTTAAGTACTTTGCTGACGTACTTACTTCAACTGCACTACATTTTAGGGGGAAATCAAACAGTGTGGTGTAGTCTAGCAATCTGGAATTGTACTTTAAAGTCAAAGGAACTTACTTTTCTACTCATTTTGGCGGCCCCTGTGGACAAAGGCGATATTTTTTTCCATGAGCACCACTCCCTGGCTTCATAAAGATGCCTACACTGCAAAAAAGCCAACTTGTATTTTGAAAAGTTGGGTGAACTCAAAATTTCAAGGCAACAAACTTCGATAAAATTTGAAGTTGGACAATTAAACTAAATATTTAAAGTTTTGTTTTTGAGTTTGCTCAACTCTGAATTCAGATTTTTGTCAACTCAACTGTAAGTTGTACTAACTTATAATTTTACATTGTAATAACTTTTAATCCTTTCTTCTGCTAACTTCTGCAATGTGCTGAATTGGCACGATTGTAACGCCGCTATGAAATGTCAGCTAATGTTGCGACCACAATGTTGAGTTAGCATTGATACGCTAATGGCTACTCTTGTAGCTGTAACAAGCAGCGCCGATAGCATCAGTTAGCCGCTAGCATCTGTTAGCCGCTAGCATCAGTTAGCCGCTAGCTTTCGCTAATGAATTTCACCGCTTTCCCGCATTTCACAACAAAGAAATAAGAGTTAGCAGAACTATTGTCCCTTGTTGTGAACCCCAACTTAAAGATATAAGTAACAACAACTCACCAACTTGTTTTTGAGCAGACAACTGGCTTCCTTTGTTGTGCTAACTTACATTATTGCCCTAAATGTCAATAATTTATATTTCCAAGTTTTACCAACTTAAATCACTGTTTTAGGCCAAAAAATACAAGTTGGCTTTTTTGTAGTGTAAGCAGAGGTTCATTGTCTCAGTCAAGGTTGAACAGCACAGATGGTTGTTAATGGATACATGCCGGCCACTATGGGAATCAAACTGTGTGTGTGTGTGTGTGTGTGTGTGTGTGTGTGATCGCTCATGTGGGACACTGAGCTGATGGGAGTGAAGCACAGAGAGACGAGAAGGGAGGGAGCGGGAAGGAAAGAATTAGATACAGAAAGTTTGGGAAAGACAGAGGGAGGTAGAGACGGAGCGGAGCAGACAGTGAGGGAGTATGATGGGAGTAAAAATGAGAGGTCGACTCGAAAGCGGTGCCATTTTTTTGCCCGTCTGTGGGAAAAAGAGTCACATGATAGCAGCAGCCAACAGTAAAATTCGAAGGAGAAGCTGTATTTATTGTTTTTAAGGTTTTTGTAAAAATGTGGAGGACAAAGTGAGGCTTTATTCCTCGGAGACGGAGAGGGGGAGACAGAGAAAGAGAGAGATTGAATACCTCCTTGCGGCAGCCTCCTAATTTGGTCTAATTACTGTGTAACTTCCTGGTGAATGCAGGCCGCTCTGACCTTGGCCTTTGAAATATAGACTCATGGCGTCTCAGAGCTGCCGGCCGAGGGAGGACTTGGAGGAACAACCGCTCCCTCTGTCAGCCAGAGCATGCCTCAGTGTGTGTGTGTGGATATATATGAATGGGCATAATATGTGTGTTCATGGCTGTTTCTGTGTTTCTATGTGTCCCAGAGAGACTGGGGCATGTGTGGGAGTGAGTGGTGATCTGTCTGACGTAAATCTGGTGGTACACTGACACAGAATCGGTTTCTGCTGCTGAATATGAGCCTCGGGGAGGCTGAGAACAGGATTAGACAGCCAGCAGCAGCAACAGTTTCTATCTGTCACTCAGTTCTTCAGATTGATTGAGGCTGATGACTGTTGACACACACCAAGCTTGGACCTGAAAATTGTACGTCTTCCCTCGACTCCAGGGAATAAAAACCTCCCAATGAACATTCTTCTTCCCTTCTATTTTCACCTGAGCAGCTCAGACAGGAGCTGTGTGTGCATGCACTGCAAAAAAGCCAACTTGTATTTTTTGGCCTAAAACAGTGATTTAATTTGGTAAAACTTGGAAATATAAATTACTGACATTTAGGGCAATAATGTAAGTTAGCACAACAAAGGAAGCCAGTTGTCTGCTCAAAAACAAGTTGGTGAGTTTTTGTTACTTATATCTTTAAGTTGGGGTTCACAACAAGGGACAATAGTTCTGATAACTCTTATTTCTTTGTTGGGAAATTTGGTCATTAGCGAAAGCTAGCGGCTAACTGATGCTAGCGGCGCTGCTTGTTACTGCTACAAGAGTAGCCATTAGCGTATCAATGCTAACTCAAAATTGTGGTCGCAACATTAGCTAACATTCATATCGCCTCACTCAACTCAAAAACAAAACTATTTGTTATTTAGTTTAATTGTCCAACTTAAAATTTTATCGAAGTTTGTTGCCTTGAAATTTTGAGTTGACCCAACTTTTCTTTTTTTTTGCAGTGTACTCACGTCATCAAATACTAGCAGTAAAACAGTGCATTCAAACTTTAAGGTCAAGCCCAAATACGCAAGTGTCATCAAAATGTACTTAAAAGTAAAAATAATTATATTGCAGCAGAATGTCCCTTGTGTTTTGGTCTGACCATATGTGATTATCAAAACTGATGAATTGACATTTAAAGGGGCACGTCATTGATTTTACACAGGTTCAGTTAACACACCAATAAGAGACGATTCAGCATGGAAAATTATATCTAATTAGCAGTATGATGTCCACTTGCTCTGGAGGCAGAAGTCTAATGAAAGATGCTACTGTGTTGCATTGTGGGAAGTGGAGGACAGTAAGTTTTTGGAGATTTGACCATACTAAAAATCAGGTTATCTCAGAATACCT
Source organism: Centropristis striata (assembly GCF_030273125.1). NCBI lineage: Eukaryota > Metazoa > Chordata > Actinopteri > Perciformes > Serranidae > Centropristis > Centropristis striata. The sequence continues at coordinate 40,489,572 of NC_081520.1, read as the reverse complement.
CAGTTTGTTGCCTTGAAATTTTGAGTTCACCCAACTTTTCTTTTTTTGCAGTGCAGCACTTCTGCAGCGTTTCTCTCTGCTGTCACACAGAGTGGACGCCTGTCACTCGCTTGAGTGAAGAGCAGGAAAAGTCCTTCAGGCCAGCTGAAGTGGCGACTCCGAACAAACTGCCTTTTTCAACCCAGCATGAACAACTGCTCTGTAATCATACATCACTCACTACATTCATCTAGATAAAAACAATCCATCATTCAGTGTCATTCAACTCTTTCTTTCCCTCTCTCCATTCATGTTCTCTAAATCTAAGTCATTCTGTCGTCTCCGCCAACCTACCATTTCTTTTGTCTTTGTGCACAGTTGTGGAAAATTTCAAGTGATATCTGATGACTTCTGCTGAAATTGTCTATTCTTTCTAGTTTCTGTAGCCCCTTTTTTACTGTGTTTCTGCAAAAGTCCTGATCAAGCACCGCAACGAGCTCTGCCGGCATTTCGCCTGAGGACATTCATACTGATTATGCAACAGTGTAATATTGGTGTCCATTCACATTGCAATCCAGCATTGGGGAATGAAGTGGGAGCAGACGTCACTGCGGTGTAACAGAGCAGCAGCAGTGCAGCACAGTCCCTACAAAGCAAAAAGGCAGTAAGTACGCAGAGTGCAGAACTGAGAAAAATTAGTTACTAATTACTAAGTAGTTGTAGGTAGATTTTTGGACATGAGGCTGTTTTTTTACTTTTTATTAGCTTATTTTTTGTACATATCAATGCTCATAATTAATTTTATATTTTGACCCTATTTTGCAGTTACTGTATTCTTGCTTTGTATTACTTACCAAAAACGTGGCACCATACCAAGGAAAAAGGCAGTTTAGATTCTCCAAAAACTATTTTGCCACAACTTGGGCTCTGGCTGTGTCAGATACACTGTATTTGAAATAATTGGAACCATTTGTTTTCCTGAACATGGATATACCAAACTCAAACTAATTTGACCATTTTAGGTCAATATTTTCCACCCGGAAGCTGTTTTGGTGCTGAAACGGCTGCTTAAAGTCTCACAGTGCTAAGCTGTACTTCACGAGGGCTTTTTGCAGTTACTGTACAAACGACTACCATTTTTCTCCAAAACGACACACATTTGAGATGAGATGTTTTGTCACATAACAAAGGATGCCTTTGAATATCATGAAAATGATAATAACTCATTTTTGACCAAAAATGCAGTTACTGCCTTTTTGCTTTGTAGGGTACACCAGCATTATGTGTATAATAAGTTACAGCAGTGACAAGTGCATTCAAAACAATGATGGCGGAAGAACTGCATGTTGTTCTGTTTCTCGCTGTGAAGATACTCAAGCAATGTTGTTCTGCATTTCGCCTAACATGATGTGATCAGTCTCAAGTGAGACAAGTGTTTCTGATATGCTCCACTTCCTCTCTTATTACCTACAACCCCTACAGTGTGGGCTGTTTATTTATATGCCACAGTTCTGAAACCTGCTATTCTAGTCTAGATATAAAGTGTATTGTGACTTTGCTACTACTGTGTGGGCTAACAAAATAATAATGATAATAATAATAATAATAATAATATAGTAATTTCAGCATCCCGGGGATATAAAATGTAGGTTATCTGTGTTCGAAATATTATATTATCATTATTATATTACCATCTGTATTTTTTAATTTTACATTATTCTCCATATTGTGTAAAGGACTGGAAAAAAAATTTTGGGTGCACTTTGTACGCACACATGCTGCCCTTTTCTGACTTTGAGCCCCTGCCCCTCTATAATCATGTGCACGTTCCTGCACCTTTGTGTTTTGCCTGCCAGAGTCGTGATGGGGGGACCAAGTGATCCCGGCTCTGTACCGACTTTGGAGGTAGTAATGGGCGATAAATTGGTGAGACTTTAAATATTGTGGCTTGAAGCGGCAGTCTGAAAGGGGCTTGTGAGTGGTTTATTAGAGTACATTTCACATACGACAACCAACCATGACTCCTGGAAATCACTAGAAATGCAGATAATGTTTAGAGGGGCAATTTCCTGCCTGGATTACAATGTATGTTTAGTTTTTTGGGGGTTTTTTTAGTTTCGTTTTATGTTTAGACATTTTTTTCTGAAGGTTTTTAAGCTTTGCACTGCACAAATTAAGTTTTTCAAAAGTATTAATACTTCAATATAATCCGACTTAGTAATTAAAACAACATGCTGTTGTTTGTGCTGTAAACAAATACACAAGTGTCTCTTCTGCTGTATTTCTGACAAAGATGTGCTCAAAAAGTGTTTCATATTACAGTAAACCACACAGTTAAATAAATAAACCAGAACTGAAATCTCGAGGATTATAACTTTTTTTCATAATACTTTTATACGTTTTTTTTGTCCTCATAATGTTGGCAAAAGCAAACTGTATCTTTCTGTCACGAAGCTGCTGCACTGGTACACTGCAAAAAAGCCAACTTGTATTTTTTGGCCTAAAACAGTGATTTAAGTTGGTAAAACCTGGAAATATAAATTACTGACATTTAGGGCAATAATGTAAGTTAGCACAACAAAGGAAGCCAGTTGTCTGCTCAAAAACAAGTTGGTGAGTTGTTGTTACTTATATCTTTAAGTTGGGGTTCACAACAAGGGACAATAGTTCTGATAACTCTTATTTCTTTGTTGTGAAATTCGGTCATTAGCGAAAGCTAGTGGCTAACTGATGCTAGCGGCTAACTGATGCTAGCGGCTAACTGATGCTAGCGGCTAACTGACGCTAGCGGCTAACTGATGCTAGCGACGCTGCTTGTTACAGCTACAACAGTAGCCATTAGCGTATCAATGCTAACTCAAAATTGTGGTCACAACATTAGCTGACATTTCATAGCAGCGTTACAATCGTGCCAGAGAAATTCAGAGTTGAGCAAACTCAAAAACAAAACTTAAAATATTTTGTTTAATTAGTTCCAACTTAAAATTTTATCGAAGTTTGTTGCCTTGAGATTTTGAGCTCACCCAACTTTTCTTTTTTTTTGCAGTGTAGTATAAATGTAATTTTGAGGCTTGCTTCAGCTCGGCGTCATGTCTCTTTAATTTGAATCTGTAACAGAAAGGTTCACAGACCTCCTGTCATTGTGGACGGCCTTTCTGTTTGCTTAAATGTAACAAATGATGTAGTTTGCAGCTCATTCTCATTCTCATTACACACTCACACTCATTTCCCTGTTTGCCCTAACAGGAGGTTATCCTTCCCCACATCTCTCATATCTCCCCTGTCATTCACCGAGAAGAACGCTCTTATTCTCTTATTTCCTTCTCTCTCATTTAGACGTCCTGCCATTCTGCGTAGCCGTCTGTCTGTAGCCGAAAATGAATGTTTGCCCGGTGACTGTGTTGGCCAGCTGCTGCAGATGTCTCAGTGGGGCCTATAGATAGAATCACTCCAGACTGGCAGCCCGATCTCCACGCTGAAATCACACACACACACACACACACACACACACACACACACACACATACACATTCTTGTACTTCTATCTTTGTGAGGACCCACATTGGAACAGTGAATTCACTACCAAGGTTATAATAGTTTTGGATTTTTCATTAGTTTTAGTTTTAATTTTCTTGTGAATTTTTGTTTTCAAATCCAGTTAGTTTTAATGAGTTTTTAGAGTGAGTTTGCCATTTTTAGCTTAGTTTTTATTTTTTTGAAATGCTTTAGTTGTAGTTTAGTTTTTATTAGTTGTAGTTTTTTGTAATGGGGTATTTGTTGGCTGGGAGATTAAAAGAGGTCACAGTAAATTTTGCCTTTATTTCCTTTGTCTTATCCATCTTTATTATGTATGAAAAAAGTTGACAAAGACGAAAACGAAGGACATTTTCACTCTAATTTTAGTTAGTTTTGTAACCACACAATATAGTTTCAGTTAATTATCTTTTTTTTTTTTTAAACTCATTTTTATGTCAGTTAACGAAAATGTTTATTCAATTCTAGTTTTCGTTATTTCGTTTCGATTTCGTTAACTACAATAACCTTGGTTCCCTAGCCCCTTACCCTAATACACGGTTACCTTAATGTAAACCTGATTGTAACCTTTAACCCTTAAAACAAAGTCTGAAATCTAAAAAAAAAAGCCTTTAAAGAAGTGAGGACCGGCTGAAATGTCCTCACTTTGCAAAAATGTCCTCACTCTGTTGGTTAAAAACGTGTTCTGGTCCCCACTATGTAGGAAGGACAAGAACACACACACACACACACACTGTGGAAATCATTTAGGCTGCAAATCCAGATGGATTTAAGGCTGCAATACATATTACACGACTTAAAAATCATGCATGAGTGCATGTTAACACAGCCTGACACTTGATCATAGTAACTCTACAGCACAATGATGCATAAAGCACTCTTTTACATTGCAGTATATCAAATGCCATAGTAATGTGATTGTTGTCATTAGTATTATGTTGCCGTTGAGTGAGTTAAAGTTGAGCTGGCACTCTGTTAGACATGGAAAACCTGAATCCAAGTGGCACCTGACATCTGTTTCAACAGTGTTGTCATCAGGGTGTCTGTCTGCTGTTCCACCTGGGTCTGTGTGAATAACAATGTGTCTTTATTGAACCAAACGGAGCTCTTATCTGAAATGATTCCAGCCCTGAGCACTGCAAAAAAAGAAAAGTTGGGTGAACTCAAAATTTCAAGGCAACAAACTTCGATAGAATTTTAAGTTGGACAGTTAAACTAAATATTTTAAGTTTTGTTTTTGAGTTTGCTCAACTCTGAATTCAGATTTTTGTCAACTCAACTGTAAGTTGTACTAACTTATAATTTTACATTGTAATAACTTTTAATCCTTACTTCTGCTAACTTCTGTAATGTGCTGAATTGGCACAATTGTAACGCCGCTATGAAATGTCAGCTAATGTTGCGACCACAATTTTGAGTTAGCATTGATACGCTAATGGCTACTCTTGTAGCTGTAACAAGCAGCGCCGCTAGCGTCAGTTAGCCTGTAGCATCAGTTAGCCGCTAGCATCAGTTAGCCGCTAGCTTTCGCTAATGACCGAATTTCACCGCTTTCCCGCATTTCACAACAAAGAAATAAGAGTTATCAGAACTATTGTCCCTTGTTTTGAACTCCAACGTAAAGATATAAGTAACAACAACTCACCAACTTGTTTTTGAGCAGACAACTGGCTTCCTTTGTTGTGCTAACTTACATTATTGCCCTAAATGTTAATAATTTATATTTCCAAGTTTTACCAACTTAAATCACTGTTTTAGGCCAAAAAATACAAGTTGGCTTTTTTGCAGTGAGCAAGCAGCTGACTTCTAATCGTTGGTGGAACAGAAATGAAAGAAAAACAGGACACTCCTATGTGTTATTTAGAATAAGAAACATGGGTGGGACGTGATTTGTAAAAATATAATACGCAGTATGTTCATGTTTTTCAATGGATGTTGTTGTTTTGTTTAATGGAGGTGGGACGCTCAGGGCTCTCGGGGTCAGCTGGTGGGAGTGAGCGGCAGGTTGACGAATGACACACAGCGTATCTGTGTCTCTGTCAAAGAGCCTTATTGATGAGTCGTGGAGCGGAGACGCAGATAAACAAGAGGTGGCATTCTCTCGTCCCGACATGTCACAGCATGGAAAGACTCTACTGTATGTCCGCCCTAATGCATTACTCCGTTCTTCCATCACCCCCTCTGTTACATAACCCCCCCCCCCAACCCCACTCTTATGTACTATTCCTCCACACACGCATGCACACGCCAATGAACAAAAGACTGACAGATTTACACAACCCACAAACTTCTGCAGAGAAAAACAGACTGTGCCGTACTAACTGTACGACTTTGCATGTACATTTAAAATGTTTTATAGTCAGAATGAATTAAACAGACTTTGCTGGGACATTTATCCAATAACAGCTCTGCAGCTGCTTCAGACCCCACAGACTGGGGAGTGAATCAGACGCTAGAAACACCCAGTAACATAAATATAGTAAGATAAACAGACCCGACAAGCTGCTGGATGAGGCTGCTGCGTTATATAAAGCCGATGGCCTATTTAAGACATGCTGGCTAATGCAAATGCTGCCTCATCTCAGCACCTGGAATTAGACATGCAGCCACAGCAAATTGCAACTTACTACGAAAGAGAATATAGAAAAGAGGTCAGAGAAACAGCATAGGGACATAGTGTTTGTGTGCATGTGGGCTGATGGAAAGTGGGCGGGGTCGGATGAGGGCTGTTTTATTACCTGTTGATTGACAGCAGCCTCGGGGCTCCAGACAGAGGGTATGACATAACTCGGGGGTGCAGAAAGGTAAATGATGGGCACAATGGTGTAACTCCAATGAGCTCGGGGGAGAAAAAGGGGCGTTTGAAGAAAGGAGATAGAGGAGGATCCAAGTGGGGGGAGGGGAGCAGAGTAGATGGGGCAGAGGGAACAGATAAGGAGGTGGGAGGTGAGATAAAGTTAAAAAAAAAGTGTGGAAAGTCGGTTGAAGAGAGTTGAGAAGAAGGAGAGGAGTGGGGGAGAGACAATATCATAAATCTCCTGTTAGTGAAGCAGATACAGGTTGTGAAAACTGCACTAAAATGGATTGAAATAAAACACTTTCACCAGTATCTGTGCAGCACTGACGTCAGTAAGAGGGAGAACAGTAAATATCAGACCGGTTTTGAAAAAGGTCTGTGAGGATTAGGCCTAACAAAGGACACCTGCTTACTATGGCTGCTGTGAAAAGCCGTGAGGCCACTTACTGGAAGTCAAACACACACACACACACACACACATTCTTGTACTTCTATCTTTGTGAGGACCCTCATTGTAACAATGAATTCCCTTGCAAGGTTATAATAGTTTTGGATTTTTCATCAGTTTTAGTTTTAATTTTGTTGTGGATTTTTATTTTCAAATCCAGTTAGTTTTAATGAGTTCTTAGAGTGAGTTTGCTAGTTTTAATTTAGTATTTATTAGTTTTAGTGTTAGTTTTAGTTTTTTGTAATGGGGTATTTGTTGGCTGGGAGATTAAAAGAGGTCACAGTAAAATTTGCCTTTATTTCCTTTGTCTGATCCATCTTCATTATGTATGAAAAAAGTTGACAAAGACGAAAACGAAGGACATTTTCACTATAATTTTAGTTACTTCTGTAACCACACAATACCGTTTCAGTTAATTATCATTATCATGTATCCTTTAACCCTTAAAACAAAGTCTGAAATCTCAAAAAAGCCTTTAAAGAAGTGAGGACCGGCCGAAATGTCCTCACTCTGTTGGTTAAAAACGTGTTCCGGTCCTCACTATGTAGGAAGTACAAGAATACACACACACACACACACACACACACACACACACTCTCTCTCTCTTTGAAGGGTTATTCTGGTGAACCTAGTGGACTTTGTTCTCCTGTGGGACAGAGGGAGCCCCTTCCAGCAGTATAGATAAGAGCAGAGAGGCATGTGTGTCAGTGTGATCATGGGAGCGTGTAATAAAAACCGCTCTGGAATGCCTGTTACATGTTCATTTGTTTATTCAAGCCCACTGACACACACACACAACACACACCTGAGCAGCCACAGATGACGCTCAGGTGTGGTGGAACAATTCAACTTGACCCAAATAGTACATTCGAGCCTCCATACCAGCAGGGGGCGGTACTCTGTATTAAAACTGTCCTAAGACGGCGGCAAGAAAGTACCTTAAGCTTCATTTTACCGAAAATTCCAGCAGGATGTGCTCAGTTTGGCTCATAGACTGTATAGAAATAATGGACGTAGTCACCGTGACGTCACCCATTGGTTTGTGGCCCGTTGGAAGCCTCGAGTTCAGCGTTACACTCGTCGCCATCTTGTTTCCGATACAGGAAGCAGACCATATCTGGACTGTGGAGGAGGAGAGGGATCTGATCACTGACTACAGCCTCTCTACACCTCAACCTGACTGAGAGAAGCTGCTGCTAATTCATGTTAGCATTAGCTGGAGCATTAACTGGGATGTTAGCTTTGGCTAGCAAAAAAACAAAAACAAAATGTATCTTTCTTACCTCAGAAAACTGAGCAGCGACTCCTTGGAGTGTCTGTTAGTCCAACCAAACACTGAACAAGACATTTTTACTGAACAAAACGTTCAAATAAACTGTCATTAAGTGAAAATACAGTGAAAGGGTCAAAGTTATGAGACCAAATCGGTAAACGTCCTCTTTTCTATCTATATGACGTTATATATAACTTTAATGACTCGTTGCCGTGGATACGCATTGCTCTGCTTCTCTCCTGATGACGGCTCGCCTTGTCAGTGACCTGTCAATCAAAGGTAGCCCCGCCCCAAATCATACGATTCTTTATCTTCTATTTTCTTCTAAATGGGGCCATTATTAGAACTATTGACATCAAATTGTCTTGAAGATGATTTTTTACTAGTGATTGAGACCATAGTATTGTCCTGAAAAAAATTTCTGAGGTAATAAATCAAGTGAGAAGTTTTCAAATTTTGCACTGAAATGAATGGGCACATTTTTTTTGCAGCCAAACTTAGCGCCCCCTGCTGGAATTTTCGGTGGATTGCAGGTTTAAGGCACTTCTTGGTTGGCCTCCATGCTCAGACACGGAGGTTGCCGCCTGGTTTGGCTGCAAAAAAATGTGTCCATTCATTTCAATGCAACAACAAGCAACTAGCAGCGCCGCTAGCATCAGTAAGCCGCTAGCGTCAGTTAGCCGCTAGCTTTCGCTAATGACCGAATTTCACCGCTTTCCCACATTTCACACCAAAGAAATAAGAGTTAGCAGAACTATTGTCCCTTGTTTTGAACCCCAACTTAAAGATATAAGTAACAACAACTCACCAACTTGTTTTTGAGCAGACAACTGGCTTCCTTTGTTGTGCTAACTTACATTATTGCCCTAAATATCAATAATTTATATTTCCAAGTTTTACCAACTTAAATCACTGTTTTAGGCCAAAAAATACAAGTTGTTTTTTTTTTGCAGTGTAGCTGATATAATAAAAGATCCAATAAATGTATTTGTGTCACCTCTAGGGATCTATGAGGGTGTGAGGTGACCAAATCACTATGTATTTATTTATTTATTTATTATCACATAGTCATGGGACTTTAAAACACAATAAGAACAAACAAAAGGGGGGCAGAATTCCTGCTGAAGAGACTATGAGGATTATTTCTAACATTGTGTTGGTCGCTGATCCCGGTTCAGGCTAAAAAAAAGTCTTACACACATCTGATGGACATCACTCTTTCACACTTGTCCCCTGGCTCCCACAGGAGGAGAGTAAAGGCGAGGAGGGCTGGCGAGAGGAGAGAGATTACACACCCCTGCTGGCCCACTGAGGGCAAATAAGGGGTATGTCACACTGCTGAGAGCAGAGCCCCTTTAAACCCAATCTCAAGGGTTTATCCCACAGCTCAGGGCTTTAAACCACATATCAGTCTTCATGCCAAATATCAGATTTAAGGCTATATAGGGCATAGATATTACTGAGCAAAAAATGTTTTTGGCTCTGCGCTTTTATCTCTCTGTAAGTCACAGTGGCAACTGGGTGAAGTCGTATCAACACTTTCTGCTTCTTTGGAAGGTTTCATATCGCGTGATAAGATAAGAGCTCAAAGTGGGAAAAGGGTAACTATATTTGGTATTTACTAAATGATAGCACTAATATCCCCTATGCTCCACATCGCCTTCAGTCTGATGTTTGGCATAAACACTGACACGTGCCTGATACGAGCCAAAACAGTGTCTCTGTTCAAATAGAGTTCATATCAGCAGAAGAAAGTCTCAAATTTCCCAATCCCACTGTCCACATTATCCCCCTCTAGACAAATAATCTCAATGGGCTGTTTGGAAAACAGTCAGCACCTTCCTGTTTGCAACGTGACCTCCTCTTAGGGAGACACACAGATTTTGCAATCGTGGAAACACACAAACACAGGCACGTGTTGATGGGTGCCCACACAAACAAGGGACAGATGCAGGCGTGTAATTTAATGTTTTTAGTCATGCAGTGTGCCACATGAAGCAGCAGGATTGTGTTTGAGCTTGGAGCCCACCTACAGCACTATCAGTGAGGTTTTCAAATCAAATCAAATCAAATCAACTTTATTTATAGAGCCCTTTAAGACAGCATTAGCTGATACAAAGTGCTGTACATGGCAGGACAGACCAACAATAAAAACAAAACAAGCAAAAATAATAATAACTAAAACAAAGCGAGTCTCATGCTGCAACCTGGTCTCACAGAAATCTGTGAAATAGTCATGGATTTCGCTTAACTCAAAATCCCTGGAATAGCCACGGAATCGCTCAAATTTCCGTGAAACTGACACGGATTTCGCTACAATGCAAGTTAATGACAGTCATATCCCGTGGCTATTCCAACATACAAAGTGATTATGTACATTCACTGAGTGAATATTTAGAAAATAAAACATATATTTCTCGCTAGAAATGTGATCAAAATCCATTTTTATGCAGAAACTAAGTCAAAATATTGATTTTTTCACTAAAAATGAGAGAACTGACCGCCATGTTTTTTGTTCTGACCGCCGGGACCTTGAAAGTCACGTGACTTGGAACACACCAATAGCCACGGGATATGACTGTCATTAACTTGCATTGTAGCGAAATTCGTGTCAGTTTCACGGAAATTTGAGCGATTCCGTGGCTATTCCACGGATTTTGAGTTAAGCAAAATCCGTGGCTATTTCACGGATTTCTGTGAGACCAGGTTGCATGCTGGGTAAAAACCAATAAATAAAAGTGGGTTTTAAAATGAATCTCAATTTTAAAATTAGTCTTAGTTTTAAAATGAATCTTAACCTCCTGAGACCCTGCGTCCTCATATGTGGACATTTCATTTTAGGTTTTCTGGACCTTATACTTCATTCTGCTTAACTATAACTATGCACTCTAGAATAAGAACAATACATCAATCAGTGTAAAAATCAGATGGCAGCATCTTGGTAAAGTCAATGAACAGCTTTTATCCAGACAAAAGTGGACCAGGTACCAAAGCTGATCAGATTTTATGGCTAAAACTTATGTATTTGTGCTTAATAATGTTTGTAGTTTGATGTTCTGTGCAAGTTTGACTATTTTTAGCATTAGCAACAAGTTCCGACTCTGCTAATCAGGAAGTATTCATTTGAAAACGAATAGACTCTTCATTCTTCAAATGAGAGGGTGTAAATGTAAGGAAATAAAAAGTTTTATTCACTGGTGAATTAATTGCGTTATACAGTAAAATAAACCCTTTTTTTTTTTTTTAAACTAATTCCTGTTCAAAGACAATGCTTAGTTTTTTGTATTTATCATTTCCTACAAATCCAAAATATCTAGGAGAAACTAACAATACATACCAAACAAAAGCTTGGGTCTCAGGAGGTTAATTTAAAAAAACCACAAAGAATAAATAAAAACAAATAAAAACAGAACAAAGGCTCATGTTGAGTTAAAAGCCAGTGAATAAAAATGGGTTTTTAAGACTCCTTTTAAAAGCGGACAGTGAGGAGGCCTGCCTGATGTGCAAAGGTAAAATGTTCCAAAGGTTGGAAGCAGAAACAGAAAAACTCTGTTGAACTCCATCATTCCATTCAAATTCCTGACATATCATTATAGCATTATCGATAATCTATTTGTTGACCTTCTTGCACGTGATTCCTAAACTCCCATCCATCATCCTCACAGATTTAGCGTGGGAATCCCCTGACAACTGGCTATCTCTGCTCCAGGCATCTGCCCCGTGCACTATCATATGTCACACATGTATGCAACATACATAACATATGCACATATATGAAACAACACACACATACCATGCCCCCCCCCCCCCCCCCCCCCCCCCCCCCCCCAGCTGCTGTGGGTCACTTGTTCTTGTCACTGTGACCTGTGTCTTCTGTCGCTAGGGAGAAAACCAGAGCTGCTCTCAGGTTGCACTCCAACATCTGCCACCTTCCACGCTCATCTTTTCCTGTTTCTCCCTCTCACACACACTATATATGCACGATTCTCAGCTGGTACTGATCTGTGGCCAAAAACATGTTCATGTCCTTTGATGAAGTAAAGTAGATATTCTCTTACAATTAAAAGTTATTAATTTAATCTCTAGTAGCTCTTAATTAGATGAGGGCTTGCATGGTCAGTAAACAAAGTCCGTTCAACTGGAACAAGTACAACCGTTTAACTGTTAATGCAAAATGTGTATGTGTGTACATATATATATATATATATATATATATATATATACACACTATCGGTCAAAAGTTTTAGAACACCCCAATTTTTCCAGTTTTTTATTGAAATTCAAGCAGTTCAAGTCAAATGAACAGCTTGAAAGGGTACAAAGTTAAGTGGTGAACTGCCAGAGGTAAATAAAAAAAGGTAAGGTTAACCAAAACTGAAAAATAATGTACATTTCAGAATTATACAAGTAGGCCTTTTTCAGGGAACAAGAAATGGGTTAACAACTCTATGGAGTCTTGGGCTATTTTGTCCATTTTCGAATTCTTTTCATGTCTTTGTAAGTAATTTTGTGTCTTTTTTTTGTCATTTTGTGTCTTTTATTGGTCATTTTGTGTCTTTTTTTAGTCCTTTAGTCCAACATAAAATGTGATTTTGAATCTTTTTTTTACTTTCAAAACATTATCATGCTCAATAAAGAATTTTAAATGTTGCAAATGTGCATTAATTTCAGAGTACACTGAGACATTAAACTGCATAATTTTCAATTAAATTCTGGAAAAGTTGGTGTGTTCTAAAACTTTTGACCAGTAGTGTATATATATATATATATATATAATTATTTTTTTAATGTTATTTTTATTTATTTTTTACTGTATTTGGGTTGTTTTATTTGTTATTGCTCTTAATTTATTTATTTTTATTTTATTGTATTACCTAATGTCTGTTTGCTGAACTGTCCTTTTATCTTAATTTTTTTTATTTTATGTAATCTATGTATTAATGGAGGGGTCAAAACAGGGGTAGATGGGAGGGTAAGGTGGGGGGAAGGGCGGTTGGAATACTGTAAACTACAAAAATGTCTGTATATCCATAACTGTACATCCATAACTGTACATCGTCCATTGTTATGACAATAAAATATTGTTGAAAAAAAAAAAAGTTATGAATTTAGAATTTTCCTGAGTAAAAGTGGAGAGGTAGTGAGGAAAACAGGGCCAAAAGGACATATGGACACAATAAGAAATGCCTTAATTCAATTCAGTCCAGAAGAGCAGGTACCTGTATCTAATGTGTTAAATATAGATGAGTCAGCATTTAATTCATTAGTGGGACAAAAACAACTAAATTAGGGCTACATTAAACATTTATTCATTTATTTTAATAGAAAAATCACTATAGAAAAGTTTAAAAATAAAGACTATATCGCAAGAATAAGGACATGTGTAACATCCCTCCTGCAGTATACACAGGTAACCTCACCTAGCGGTAACCTCACCTAGCGGTAACCTCACCTAGCGGTAACCTCACCTAGCTGTAGCCTCACCTAGTGGTAACCTCACCTAGCGGTAACCTCACCTAGTGGTAACCTCACCTAGCGGTAACCTCACCTAGTGGTGACCTCACCTAGTGGTGACCTCACCTAGTGGTAACCTCACCTAGCTGTAGCCTCACCTAGTGGTAACCTCACCTAGCGGTAACCTCACCTAGTGGTGACCTCACCTAGTGGTAACCTCACCTAGCTGTAGCCTCACCTAGTGGTGACCTCACCTAGTGGTAACCTCACCTAGTGGTGACCTCACCTAGTGGTGACCTCACCTAGTGGTAACCTCACCTAGCTGTAGCCTCACCTAGTGGTGACCTCACCTAGTGGTAACCTCACCTAGTGGTGACTTCACCTAGTGGTAGCCTCACCTAGCGGTAACCTCACCTAGCGGTAGCCTCACCTAGTGGTGACCTCACCTAGTGGTGACCTCACCTAGTGGTAACCTCACCTAGCGGTAGCCTCACCTAGTGGTGACCTCACCTAGTGGTGACCTCACCTAGTGGTAACCTCACCTAGTGGTAGCCTCACCTAGTGGTAACCTCACCTAGTGGTAGCCTCACCTAGTGGTAACCTCACCTAGCGGTAGCCTCACCTAGTGGTAACCTCACCTAGTGGTAGCCTCACCTAGCGGTAACCTCACCTAGTGGTAGCCTCACCTAGTGGTAACCTCACCTAATGGTAGCCTCACCTAGCGGTAACCTCACCTAGTGGTAGCCTCACCTAGCGGTAACCTCACCTAGTGGTAACCTCACCTAGTGGTAGCCTCACCTAGCTGTAGCCTCACCTAGTGGTAACCTCACCTAGTGGTAGCCTCACCTAGCGGTAACCTCACCTAGTGGTAGCCTCACCTAGCGGTAACCTCACCTAGTGGAGAAGTTTACAATGGTAAAAATGTGGGTCTCTCAAGAAAAAGGTTGGGAACCACAGGTCTAAACCATAGACTGTATAAAATAGGTCTAAACTGATCCATGAAATGTGGCTGCAGGTTATTTTGCTGCAACCAAACAGGAGCACACCTGAACAACAAATCAGCAGAGTAAAGAGAGTTGAGGGGATTGAATGAGCTGAATGAACACCGGCCCTTTCACGGATCAGTTTGACGTCCCTGATATAACATCTTGAGTTCCCCATCATTAGAGGCTGACTGATGACAAGGTAAAGCAGTGAAAATATTTTAAATAAAGCATCAACTTAAACTGACATGGATTTTTTTTTGTTGCCTTTTTTCAGAGGCTAAAATAAGCTTCTTCGACCAGTTTCTCCAATCTTGGGACCTTCTCTGTCGGCTCTACTGCAGGTAATACCTTCAATATGGAGCTTTTCTACTTTTCTGAGAAGGCTTTCCACAAGATTATAGAGTCTGGATTCAAGGCTTTTGCTCCCATTCAGCCACAAAAGCATTATTGAGGTCAAACACTGATGTTGGGTGATAAAGCCCGGCTCACAATTCAAATCCCAAAGGTGTTGGCTGACGCTGAGGTCACTGCTCTCTGAGGCCGCTGAAGCTCTTAGTCACCAGACTGAGGAAACCATGGAACCTTTATGGACCTGGCTTTGGGCTCAGGAACATCATCATCTCAATATCCATACAGTGGCATAGTATAAAAACTACTTTATAGAGAAGGTTCAGCTGTTTTTATGGGACTTAGATGACAAGATTAATGTCACTATAATGTTTTTTGCAATGAAAATATGACAGTACCAGCAGGAACTATAGTCCAGAACAGCAATTGAGTCACACATTTTTCTGTTTTACTTTATATAATCAGTTGTATTTTTTTATTATTATTATTATAATTATTGATGCATTAATGTGTAAGCATTTGAATGTAGCTGGTAGAGATGGAGCAATATATATATATATATATATGTGTGTGTGTGTGTGTGTGTGTGTGTGTGTGTGTGTGTATATATATATATGTGTGTGTGTATGTGTGTGTATATATATATATATATATATATATATATAATCTTTTTTTTTTTTTAGTTTCTTTATTTATTTTGTATTACAATATTATTTGAACCTTGTATATATTTTCATGCCTGTAACTTTTTTTTCGTATAACATTTGAGGTGTACTTCTCACTCACGACTTTATTTTCATTATTTAATTAATGTATTTATTTTTCGCATTGACAGCACGATGGGGATGGGTGGGGGGGAAGAAAATAAGAAAAATTATGTATGTTAAACATGTTTTTAAAAAAATACTACTTCCTACGGGCACTGGTACTGCACTAGTATATATATATATATATATATATATATATATATATATATATATATATACACCATATTAACTACACTGTAGGACAAAATAAAAAAATTAAAAAAATAAATGTACGAGTGCCTTTGTTCCTTTTCCAGTGTGGTTTTATAGATGAAACCTAATCTCTCTGTGTGCCTATATTTGGGAGTTGGAGAGTTTAAAAGCACAAGACACAAAGGGCCAAAACGTGTTTCGGGGGATTTTGAGGCTGGGTATTCATTTACAGAGCACAAGCTATCTTCATACAAGGAAATCTGAATCAACTCTTCCCTATAAATGTGTGAGGGAGAAATATTAGAAACACAGTATCAGTCACCAAAACCCCCCTTTGCTTTCTTAGAAAATCCCCATTGTGTTGATTCCCTAAAAAAAAAAAAAAACCCCAGTCTCCTCCTTAATTTGCTGAAACCAAATGTTTTGCTCAGGGGGGATTGGTGTGATACGAGCCATTGAAGCTCGTTCACCATCATCATTACCTGCGTGTCTAAATGAGATGTTTGTGTGTAATGAAGAACTCCGCCACACATCCTTACCTAATCTTCTCTCTGAATCGGTGCCAGGAAATGTGTTAATCCACTCTGTGATTTGGTGTAATTAAAGAGCAGCGTGAGCGACTCATTTTGCACAGCGGAGATCACTTCTTTTTTCTCTTTTTTTGTTTTTTTCCAGCTTTTATTGAATTCTTTCAAACCACACAGGTGATTTAACCCTTAATAGGGCACTCATTGAAATACTTGCAAATTCCAAATTTCAACCCTAGGGAATATTGGAGGATATTACATACTGCCAGAATGTGTAAAAAAAAACATACGAAAATAATATTTTGAGAAAAAAGTTTACGAGATTAAAGTGGCAAATCTACGAGAAAAAAATGTGCAGATTTATGAGATTTAAAGTGGTGGATCTGCGAGAAAAAAGTTGCTTTTCCCCACTTTTTTCTCGTAAATCTGCGACTTTTTTTCGCTCAGATTTGCCACTTTAAATCTCTTAAATCTGCAGCTTTTTTTTCTTGTAGATTTGCCACTTTAATCTAGTAAATTTGCGACTTTTTTCTTGAAATATTACCTGAAGTTACCATCAACATGGTCTCACAGGAATCCGTGAAATAGCCACGGATTTCGCTTAACTCAAAATCCGTGGAATAGCCACGGAATCACTCAAATTTCTGTGAAACTGACACGGATTTCGCTACAATGCAAGTTAATGACAGTCATATCCCGTGGCTATTCCAACATACAAAGTGATTATGTACATTCACTGAGTGAATATTTAGAAAATAAAACATATATTTCTCGCTAGAAATGTGATCAAAATCCATTTTTATGCAGAAACAAAGTCAAAATATTGATTTTTCACTAAAAATGAGAGAACCGTCTGCCATGTTTTTTGTTCTGACCGCCGGGACCTTGAAAGTCACGTGACTTGGAACAAACCAATAGCCACGGGATATGACTGTCATTAACTTGCATTGTAGCGAAATCCGTGTCAGTTTCACGGAAATTTGAGTGATTCCGTGGCTATTCCACGGATTTTGAGTTAAGCAAATCCGTGGCTATTTCATGGATTCCTGTGAGACCAGGTTCCGATAAAGGGTTAAACACCTCTGCTTGTTTTAGGATGCAACTGACAAAAGTCTGAAAGATTTCCTCCCCGCCTTATCTGTGCATCAATTAATCAGCGGCTCATGTCTGTATGCACACACACGCACACACACACACACACACACACACACACACACAGTCATGTGCTGATATGAATAGCTGCCATTGATGCGTTTCCCTTTGAGGCCTGCTCCCAGTGTGAGTGCTGTGCTGAGCAGGTAAGTGCTGGTGGGTAAACCGATCCACCCCTGGGCTCTACTAACCACACACACACACACACACACACACACACAAACACACACACACACACCACTGCTATTGTTCCCCCCTCCATGTTTTCCCATGTCTCACTGCTTCCTGGGCCCCTGCACTACCTGCCGGCACATTCCTGCCCCGGCCCTGTCAAATCTCTTTGTGTTCACACTCTTTGTTGCTGTGTTTCCACTGTCACTCTTTCTTCATTAGCCTGTTTTCCTGTTGCTTTCTTCCTCTTCTGTGGGTGTCATTTGTTATGCTTCGTCCACTACCGACCCGTCACACTCACACTTGGCACACGCTCAGGACAACCTGACAGAAGCTGTTTGTGAGCTCTGGTCTAATCAGGTTATTTCAGGGCATCTCAAGACCGTCGGCAATCATTTCTGTTATTTCTCAGATAATTATTGTATATTTTAGGGCTTCGAAATCTCACTTGATATCATAAATTTCACTTCAAATCTTCTCAAAAGCCTTTTTCCTCAGTTTTTATTTATTTATTTATTTATTTGATAAATATTTTAAGTTTTGTTTTTGAGTTTGCTCAACTCTGAATTCAGATTTTTGTCAACTCAACTGTAAATTGTATTAATTTATAATTTTACATTGTAATAACTTTTAATCCTTACTTCTGCTAACTTCTGCAATGTGCTGAATTGGCACGATTGTAACACTGCTATGAAATGTCAGCTAATGTTGCGACCACAATTTTGAGTTAGCATTGATACGCTAATGGCTACTCTTGTAGCTGTAACAAGCAGCGCCGCTAGCATCAGTTAGCCGCTAGCATCAGTTAGCCGCTAGCTTTCGCTAATGACCGAATTTCACAACAAAGAAATAAGAGTTATCAGAACTATTGTCCCTTGTTGTGAACCCCAACTTAAAGATATAAGTAACAACAACTCACCAACTTGTTTTTGAGCAGACAACTGGCTTCCTTTGTTGTGCTAACTTACATTATTGCCCTAAATGTCAATAATTTATATTTCCAAGTTTAACCAAGTTAAATCACTGTTTTAGGCCAAAAAATACAAGTTGGCTTTTTTGCAGTGTGTGAATGCTTTACTCCAGTGATTATTATTTGTGTAAATATACATTCATGCCAATACATTTACTAATCATACGTCTGCAAACACATAGTAAACAATGTGTTTTCCTAAAGATACACCCAGAAAACTAACAAACTAAAACACTTGAGATGAGGTGAAATCTGAGGTTTCTTTAAAATCTCTCTCAAAAAAAAAATCAACCCTGCTCACAACAACTCCCTGAAATAATGATAAAATAACTGATAAAAATCAACGGTTACAGTAATGATGTGTCGGCACAATCTGGCAGTTTTATTGGGGCGCCTTCCTGCCCGAGTCAATGCCCCGGGACTATTATTGAGCTGGTGATAAAGGAGAGATTTACAGCCCCGGGACAGAATCAGTCTATCTCCACTCCATCAGTCCTGCTCACTCCTGCACTAATGTTATCACTTCACCCTCTTGCACCGACCATAATTGACTTCAATCAGTGAGGTTCTTTATCTTTCAGATACAAAGTGGCAAAATCACACAAATCAAGTAAAGCCCCACCCTCAGGTGTGGTTAGAGAGACACAAGCTCCAGGACGAGCATTTTCCCAGATGTGAGTGTTTACAGTTTCTCTGTCTGTCCTCTGGTCATTTAGTGAAGCACTTAGTGACCCCCGACACCCATTCACAGAGTTTAAAGCCCCTTTCACCCCTCCTTCACTGTTTTTTCCCAGCCTTTGCTCAACTCCAATCCCTTCACCACCACACTGCAAAAAAAGCTGACTCGTATTTTTTGGCCTAAAACAGTGATTTAAGTTGGTAAAACTTGGAAATATAAATTGTTGACATTTAGGGCAATAATGTAAGTTAGCACAACAAAGGAAGCCAGTTGTCTGCTCAAAAACAAGTTGGTGAGTTGTTGTTACTTATATCTTTAAGTTGGGGTTCAAAACAAGGGACAATAGTTCTGATAACTCTTATTTCTTTGTTGTGAAATGCAGGAAAGCGGTGAAATTCATTAGCGAAAGCTAGCGGCTAACTGATGCTAGCGGCTAACTGATGCTCGCGGCTAACTGATGCTAGCGGCTAACTGATGCTAGCGGCTAACTGATGCTAGCGGTGCTGCTTGTTACAGCTACAAGAGTAGCCATTAGCGTATCAATGCTAACTCAAAATTGTGGTCGCAACATTAGCTGACATTTCATAGCGGCGTTACAATCGTGCCAATTCAGCACATTGCAGAAGTTAGTAGAAGTAAGGATTAAAAGTTATTACAATGTAAAATTATAAGTTAGTACAACGTACAGTTGAGTTGACAAAAATCTGAATTCAGAGTTGAGCAAACTCAAAAACAAAACTTAAAATATTTAGTTTAATTGTCCAACTTAAAATTTTATCGAAGTTTGTTGCCTTGAAATTTTGAGTTCACCCAACTTTTCTTTTTTTGCAGTGCACCAAATACATGTCTCTGATCTTCTTCCCCTTCCCTGCCCCGCTATAATGCTGTCCCCTGAAGTCTTAGCCCCACACCCCTGAGCCGTCCCATCCCCAGGGGGCCCCCTAAGAGCCTGACTGGGTGGTCCCCTCCCCTATCCCAATCCACCCCCCCTCTGCAGGGTCAGAAGTCAGAGGTGAACCCCAACAGTGTGTGGGAAACGTGCTGTGCCGTGTGCAGGGGAGAGAGGAAGCAGTTCAGGCTGCTGCGTTTCCTCCCTGCACCCTACTTTGAGCTCTTTTTTTTTTTTTTTTGTAAATTTTATTCATGCAAAGTTTTGGCACATATATATATACAGCAACATGGTCTCACAGGAATCCGTGAAATAGCCACGGATTTCGCTTAACTCAAAATCCGTGGAATAGCCACGGAATCGCTCAAATTTCTGTGAAACTGACACGGATTTCACTACAATGCAAGTTAATGACAGTCATATTTTTCTGGCGAGATCTTCACCACGAAGTGATTATGTACATTCACTGAGTGAATATTTAGAAAATAAAACATATATTTCTCGCTAGAAATGTGATCAAAATCCATTTTTATGCAGAAACTAAGTCAAAATATTAATTTTTTCACAAAAAATGAGAGAACTGTCCGCCATGTTTTTTGTTCTGACCGCCGGGACCTTGAAAGTCACGTGACTTGGAACAAACCAATAAGAACAAATATCAATGGGATGGCCACGGGATATGACTGTCATTAACTTGCATTGTAACGAAATCCGTGTCAGTTTCACGGAAATTTGAGCGATTCCGTGGCTATTCCACGGATTTTGAGTTAAGTGAAATCCGTAGCTATTTCACGGATTTCCGTGAAACCAGGTTCATTTATATACAATATAATATAATTTTAAAAAAAATTACTTAATAAAATAAAAATAAGAAAGCAGTGCGTCCAGGTCCCAGTTTGAGGTCTATCTTATCTAATGTATTCAATAAAAGGTCCCCAGATCTTTTTAAACCTATCATGAGAATTAGACAAAGAAAATCGAACCTCCTCGAGGTATAAACAGGAAACGTTTGAGCTCTTTAATGGGGCTCCTGAGGTCAGTGGGACAGAGGAACACAGGCGTGGTGCTGGTGTTGGTTACAGTTTTGATTTATTGGACCAATTTCTTCTCCAAACGTGAGCTTGTTTGGGTTGAGAGGGAGGCAGAGCAGACTGGCTTAGGCTGAGGGGATCAAGAGCGACGCCGTACAGGATGATGTGGGGAGATTGTGTGTGTACTTGTCTCTGTTCATGTGCTTATGGGTATAAATGTGTCTGATGTGTGTGGCAACCTAGATCCCTTGCTGAGTGTGCGTTAACTTGAAGCATTTATTAGGGACTGTCTAGCCAGTTGCTTGTCAAAGCAGCTTAACGTGATTTATTTGAATGGCGAGGAGAAGCTGGTTATTTAACTGGCAAATTGCTGTGTATTTTAGAAATGATGGCCTTGATTTTGTCCAGTGCAGGATAACAAGCCTGGCAGGACATACCTGGAAAATCTACGATAATAACAGCTTCAGGCAGCTAAGTACGATGATATGAGGCCACCTTTTAAAATATTTCTAAAAGAAACAAATAGACAGAGTCCAGCTGGAGGCACCAAAGTAAGGTTTAAACAAGAACTCACTGACACACACATACCAACACTCAAATCCATAAATGTGTGTATGTAATATTAAAAATATAAGGAAAACAGTATGAAAAGCTGTATAGCTGAATATTGAGTTGTAAGTAAGTGGACCATATTATCAGAAACACGCCTCTCACTTAACCCTTTATCAGGCCAAGAACTATATTTGGTAACTTCAGCGGATATCTAAAATGAGTAATAAATGAGTAATAAATAAAATAATATTTCAAGAAAAAAGTTGCAAATTTACTAGATTAAAGTGGCAAATCTACAAGAAAAAAAGTTGCAGATTTAAGAGATTTAAAGTGACAAATCCGCACGAAAAAAGTCGCAGATTTACGAGAAAAAGGTGGAAAAAAAGCTATTTTTTCTCGCAGATTCACCACTTTAATCTCATAAACTTTTTTCTCAAAATATTACCCCCCCTCCCCGAAAAGGGCTAAAGGTGACATGTTGAGTTCAATTAAGGATACAAATGACTTACTGTACATCAGCTATTCTCAACCTTGGGGTCCCGACCCCAATTGGGGTCGCGAGATGATTT
>NC_081520.1:40429754-40459754 GCF_030273125.1 Centropristis striata | reverse complement strand
CAATTTCTTCAAGGTATATGAATGATTTCAAAATCCTTAACACACTTAATATGGCGTTAAAAATGTTAAAATGAGTGCAAAACTATTAATAAACTAATAATTATAATGTCATTGTTTGTTAATGGTAAAGTAACTATCAACTGACATTAATATACCTATATCTATTTGGCATTTATGAATTATAGTTCAACATTAATACATTTTCTGTTTACCATTATAAATTGCCTATATACGGTTTATAAATGATGATTAAACGTTAATAAATCTGTTTACCATTTATAAATGATGGTCATTGTAAAGTGTTACCAAAGACTTTTATGTCTCAAGTTAATTGCAAGTGTTTCCACCTGTGGGTTTGTCCATGTTTGGACTCATTCTTTAGTGAAGTTTGACATCAATCACCTGCCATACTGTCATATAGCGGCTACACTGAGACACAGGACATGTGTCTGTGTGAGAAGAAAAGAGCACGAGGCAGCGCTGCGTTTGTGTTTGGATCCTTCAGAGGATGTGGGAAGACAAACACAATCAGAGGAGCTTAACTGAGGGCAGCGGGGGGGGGAAGGGAGGGGCTGAGGCTGAGCCACACTCACCTGCACCAGCGGTCCGACCAAAGCACAGGTGTTGCACACCTGGGCTTTTTGTTGTCCCCATTAGCCACATAGATTAGCCCGCCTAACTGAGGTCAATGACCCTCTCTCCTGTTACACACAGAGAGGGGATTTTGTGAGCTGGAATTACGACACATTAGCAGGTTGACAGCATCTCTTTTAAGCAACCTGGTCTCACAGAAATCCGTGGAATAGCCACGGAATCACTCAAATTTCCGTGAAACTGACACGGATTTCGCTACAATGCAAGTTAATGACAGTCATATCCCGTGGCTATTCCAACATACAAAGTGATTATGTACATTCACTGAGTGAAGATTTAGAAAATAAAACATATATTTCTCGCTAGAAATGTGATCAAAATCCATTTTTAAGTCAAACTATTGATTTTTCACTTAAAATGAGAGAACTGTCCGCCATGTTTTTTGTTCTGACCGCCGGGACCTTGAAAGTCACATGACTTGGAACAAACCAATAGGAACAAATATCCATGGAATAGCCACGGGATATGACTGTCATTAACTTGCATTGTAGTGAAATCCGTGTCAGTTTCACGGAAATTTGAGTGATTCCGTGGCTATTCCACGGATTTTGAGTTAAGCGAAATCCGTGGCTATTTCACGGATTTCTGTGAGACCAGGTTGCTTTTAAGTTTGCGGATACATGAAATGTAGGACAAAATGATTTAACCCATAAGAACCCAGACCCAGTTATCCTTAAAGGATGTGTTCTATAAGTGGACCACATAGAACACATTTATGATGTTTTCTAAAAAAAAATACTATCCCTAAATGTCAAAGATCTGTGATGTGACAAATACGTTGCAATGGGCTTTTATGGTATTTATGTTTATATTTTTTTAAATATTATTTTATTTTTTTAAAATAGAAAAAAAAAACTAGACACATTTTCTGCTTAGAGACACAAACTTGCCTTTTTCTTTTGCATCTCCATAACATAATATAACATCAAAATTGTGACTTTAATTTGTTCAGGTAATATGGTCAGAACAAGTTAAATGTAACACAAGACTTGTTAAATATATCGTACATCGCTATTCAGCCTAAATATATCGGGATATGACTTTTGGTCCATATCGCCCAGCCCTAATGTTCATAAAGATAAACCCTAAGGTATTCACTTTACAATGACGCAAAAGCAGCAAATCCTCACATTTCAAAAGCTGGGACCAGCATGTCACTGGCATTCTTTCTTGCTTGGTTTAATTCGGCTCATTTCATTTATTTGTATCTGGGACTGTGTACAAAAATACATTAATCTCAAGAGAAAAGATGCTTTTTACCAGATTTAGTTTATGCTAATTCATCCGTTGTACTAATCTATTATCATTTAATCTCTGTGATTTGTGAATATATATATATATATATATTTTTTTTAAATATATTTTTATTGATTCACAGTTGCAGTAAACAGTACAATCGAAGAGACATATTTTCATTTTCTTATATAACCCAACACCCATTCAACTCCCCCAGAGACCCTTACATCGTTGTATTAATAGGTTAATACACCAGATCAGTTTAGACAACAGTGTGTAGAAAAAATATATTAATAATAAAGAATAAAAAATAAAAATAAAAATAAAAATAAAAATAAAAATAAAATTAAAATTAAAATTAAAATTAAAATTAAAATTAAAATTAAATTAAATTAAATTAAATTAGATTAAATTAAATTAAATTAAATTAAAAAAATATGTGTATATATACACATAAAATATATATAAAATAAATAAAATAAAATAATTAAAAAAAATTTAATTTAAAAAAATTAAACATATATATATATATATATATATATATATATATATATACACATACAAAAATATATATATATAAGAAAATACATATCGACATATATACACACACCCTTACACACAAATATATTGTGAATATATTAGTATTTGGTCAATGATGTCATCCATCATGGCCTCTGACATCATCCTTCGTGGGCGCCTGTTTTCTTTAACTGACACTGTGCTGCAGGGCTGGCCGAGGGCATGCAGCAACTTGCAACAGCACACAAGTGAACACCAAAACTTGGAAAAGGGCTCCTCTTTATATACACATTTTGGGATTTTTTGGACCACTTCTACTGACCTAGATTGTGTCTTTTGTGCTGAATATTATATTCTATCAACATCAGTTTGCAATTTGTTTAATCAACACACACTTACTAAATAATTATCCCTTCATACATGGATTTCATATAAATAATAAGCTAATTATAGACTTTAATAGCAGCTTGTCTGTACATTACAAAGTGAGTGAGGATTAAATAATTATGGTATTATATCTGCATGGTGTGGATACATTCTCACGCTTTCTGACAGGTGTGAGAGGAAGAGGAAAGGCATGTGTTCATGCCTGAGGGAGGTATATGAGAACGTGAGAGATAACCTCTGAGACAGGAGAGTTAGAGGCAAAGAAAGCAATTCAGGGAAGCAAAAGATAACATCACAGGCACAGATTGGGTAACTAATAATTAGGCTGTTTGTTTTTGCTCCATAGATACTATATATGTATTCAGGAGGAGTGAGATATGGAAGGTAATGAGGCTTTGTGGGCAGCAGGGATTTCCTCCCTCCCTTCACTGCACACACACACACACACACACACACACACACACACACACACACACACACACACATTCTTGTACTTCTATCTTTGTGAGGGCCCTCATTGGAATAGTGGATTCCCTAGCAAGGTTATAATCGTTTTTTGTTTTCAAATTCAGTTTTTAGAGTGAGTTTGCTAGTTTTAGTTTAGTTTTTTTTAAATGCTTTAGTTTTTTTTATTAGTTTTAATGTTAGTTTTAGTGTTTTTGTAATGGGGTATTTATTGGGTGGGAGATTAAAAGAGATCAAAGTAAATTTGGCTTTTATTTCCTTTTCCTTTTTCCGAAAACGAAGGACATTTTCACTATAATTTTTTCAGTTAGTTATCATTATCATGTAACCTTTAACCCTTAAAACAAAGTCTGATATCTCAAAAAAGCCTTAAAAAAAGTGAGGACCGACTGAAATGTCCTCACTTTGCAAAAATGTCCTCACTCTGTTGGTTAAAAACATGTTGTGGTCCTCACTATGTAGGAAGTACAAGAACACACACACACACACACACACACACACACACACACACACACACACACACATTCTTGTACTTCTATCTTTGAGAGGGCCCTCATTGGAATAGTGGATTCCCTAGCAAGGTTATAATCGTTTTTTGTTTTCAAATTCAGTTAGTTTTAATTCATTTTTAGAGTGAGTTTGCTAGTTTTAGTTTAGTTTTTTTTTATAAATGTTTTAGTTTTAGTTTAGTTTTTATTGGTTTTAGTGTTAGTTTTAGTTTTTTGTAATGGGGTATTTGTTGGGTGGGAGATTAAAAGAGGTCAAAGTAAATTTTGCCTTAATTTCCTTTACCTTATCGATCTTCATTATGTATGAAAAAACTTGACAAAGACGAAAACGAAGGACATTTTCACTATAATTTTAGTTAGTTTTGTAACCACACAATACATTTTCAGTTAGTTATCATTATCATGTAACCTTTAACCCTTAAAACAAAAGTCTGATATCTCAAAAAAGCCTTAAAAAAAAGTGAGGACCGACTGAAATGTCCTCACTTTGCAAAAATGTCCTCACTCTGTTGGTTAAAAACATGTTGTGGTCCTCACTATGTAGGAAGTACAAGAACACACACACACACACACACACACACACATTCTTGTACTTCTATCTTTGTGAGATTCCCTAGCAAGGTTATAATCGTTTTTTGTTTTCAAATTCAATTAGTTTTAATTCGTTTTTAGAGTGACTTTGCTAGTTTTAGTTTAGTTTTTTTAAATGCTTTAGTTTTAGTTTAGTTTTTATTAGTTTTAATGTTGAATGTTAAAATGAAGGACATTTTCACAATAATTTTAGTTAGTTTTGTAACCACACAATACAGTTTCAGTTAGTTGTCATTATCATGTAACCTTTAACCCTTAAAACAAAGTCTGAAATCTCAAAAAAGCCTTAAAAAAAGTGAGGACCGGCACAAAAATGTCCTCACTCTGTTGGTTAAAAACGTGTTGTGGTCCTCACTATGTAGGAAGTACAAGAACACACACACACACACACACACACACACACACACACACACACACACACAAATACAATGTAAAGGAAGAGGCTTTTCTTCCCAGTGAGCATCAGCCTTTGTATACGTGCAGTCTGCCATGTCTCTTGATGTTAACTGGAGGGGTCTTGTGTTGAAAGATGAACTGACAATCACATTTGCAGAATGCCCCTAAATGAAGAAATATGAGTTCTTCTTATTTGCAGTTCTGGAGCTGAAAAGGAGGACAAGCACTGACAGTTGGCAGCAGAGTGGAAGATGTGGCGCCCCTGGCTACTCTTTCACTTTTTCCCCCCCGGGGAACCTGCAAGATGATCTTTACAGCAGATCTTTATGAATTCCACACATTGTGAATGACATCATGCAAAGATTCCTTAACAAGTTACATCCAGTGAGAGCAGATGATAAGACCTTCCATATGTCAATATGTGTCACAACATGAGGCAAAAGACTGTGATTGATTATTTTAATGGATCCAAGAAGAAGACAGGAACACATCAGGGCATGCTGCTGATTGAAATAATATGTGGTAATGTTTCCCTCCTTATGATTTCACTTATAACCTTTGACTGATTTTTCTAAGCTTTTATGTAGCTGAGTGATGCAACATGTGAAAATAACAACTTGATGTGGACTTCTAAGGAGAAAGCTTGTTTTGAACCACATGAATTAAGAGAAGTAGCACGCAGAGTAACAAGACTTTGTTGCATTGTCTTCTTTTAAGTTGCATTCATTTCTTCATTGCTCCCTTTTCTTCCCCCAGCAAATAATCCTCTCACCCAACTTCAAGTCTACTATGTTGCGCTTTTTTTAAACTTTCATGTCTTATTTTGACATGAATATTGCTTATTTGTAAAGTGAGTTCAATTGAAACACCCTAATGATTTATTTGCTTTTCTTTACACTGCAAAAAAAGCCAACTTGTATTTTTTGGCCTAAAACAGTGATTTAATTTGGTAAAACTTGGAAATATAAATTATTGACATTTAGGGCAATAATGTAAGTTAGCACAACAAAGGAAGCCAGTTGTCTGCTCAAAAACAAGTTGGTGAGTTGTTGTTACTTATATCTTTAAGTTGGGGTTCACAACAAGGGACAATAGTTCTGATAACTCTTATTTCTTTGTTGTTAAAGAGTAGCCATTAGCGTATCAATGCTAACTGTCTGTTACTGGGAGTTTGTCAATTTTAAGCTTATCTTGTCAAGAGAAGCTCATTTTGGACATCTTGGCTTAATAACATGCACAAAGTGAAAAGTTATACAGTGGTATGCAAAAGTTTGGGCACCCCTGACATTTTCCATTATTTTATTTTATAAATGATTGGGTTTTTGCATCAGCAACTTCATTTTGATATATCAAAAATTCCAAATTTCAACCCTAGAGAATATTGGAGGATATTACATACTGCCAGAATGTCTAAAAAAACCCAAACATATGAAAATAATATTTTGAGAAAAAAGTTTACGAGATCAAAGTGGCAGATCTACAAGAAAAAAATGCACAGATTTATGAGATTTAAAGTGGTGAATCTAGGAGAAAAAAGTTGCTTTTTTCCCTCTTTTTTCTCGTAAATCTGTGACTTTTTTCGCACAGATTTGCCACTTTAAATCTCTTAAATCTGCAACTTTTTTCTTGTAGATTTGTCACTTTAATCTAGTAAATTTGCAACTTTTTTTCTCGATTTATTACCTGGAGTTACCAAATATAGTTCTTTGACTGATAAAGGGTTAAAAAAAATCAGCACAAACAACTTGAAACTTTTCGGCCGGCTCCAAACAGCTGACCACAAACAACATTTGGCCGCCCTGCTCTTTCCCCCAGGCTGTGGTGTGACAGTGTGAAAAGCGGAAGGAAGGACAACAGAAGCGGTGGCGAGGAGGTGAAGAGAGGTGAGCTTGAGCTCTGACAGTAGAAGATGTATGGAGGAAGCTGCTGGGGTTTAGATAGCGATCTGCCACTGGAGAGGTCAGAGGGATTCTTTCCGTTAACACAGCCGTCCACACTCTTAACCTCTGATCTCCCCTGACAACATCTCTAACTCAAATGACCTCTTTCTCACTGAAAACTTCATTTGCTGAGGAATCGAATGAACATACATACATTAAATCTAACCTTGATACACTGCAAAAAAGCCAACTTGTATTTTTTGGCCTAAAACAGTGATTTAAGTTGGTAAAACTTGGAAATATAAATTATTGACATTTAGGGCAATAATGTAAGTTAGCACAACAAAGGAAGCCAGTTGTCTGCTCAAAAACAAGTTGGTGAGTTGTTGTTACGTATATCTTTAAGTTGGGGTTCAAAACAAGGGACAATAGTTCTGATAACTCTTATTTCTTTGTTGTGAAATGTGGGAAAGCGATGAAATTCGGTCATTAGCGAAAGCTAGCGGCTAACTGATGATAGCAGCTAACTGATGCTAGCGGCTAACTGATGCTAGCGGCGCTGCTTGTTACAGCTACAAGAGTAGCCATTAGCGTATCAATGCTAACTCAAAATTGTGATCGCAACATTAGCTGACATTTCATAGCGGCGTTACAATCGTGCCAATTCAGCACATTGCAGAAGTTAGCAGAAGTAAGGATTAAAAGTTATTACATTGTAAAATTATAATTTATTATTATTATAATTTACAGCTGAGTTGACAAAAATCTGAATTCAGAGTTGAGCAAACTCAAAAACAAAATTTTAAATATTTAGTTTAATTGTCCAACTTAAAATTTTATTGTAGTTTGTTGCCTTGGAATTTTGAGTTCCCCCAACTTTTCTTTTTTTGCAGTGTAGAATTGGAGGGACAAAATATTAGAAATACAGTTCAAAAGCAGCACAAACTACAGGACTATAAAGTCTTTAAAACTAAACATTATAACCATCATGTATGAAGGATTTGTTGATGCGTTAGACTGCATTAGTTTTGAACCTGGTGTGTTTTGTGGAGAAACTTAATCTATGCTTAAGTTTCTTTACTGTCACTTTGCCAGTAAAACAAAGTAAATATGGATAAACTCTATGTGACTCTGAAGAAAAGGGGTTGTAAATCCTTAGTTCAGTCAGCCAAGTCATGTGGAATGGATTTATGTGAATATCGAATATGCACAGAGTTGATATTTGGCGTCTGGGCTCCGACCTCGTCACTTCCCTGAACACAAAAACAAGCTCAGAGGAGATTTGCAGTGACGATAATTAGTGACATTGCCAAGTACACAAACACCAACTGAACAGAGCCAAGAGATCATGATATCCATGATTAGCCTGAGTAACAAAAGCTTGTTGAACTGAATCATTGTCAACCAAGACCTACAGAAAAACTTCACCTACTTCTTATTGGTGATTCTTTATTATAAATCAGGTCCAGGCGTTCTATGTGAAAATTATAGATCTCTCAATCCAGAGAAACACAGCCAATTTCAGAAACTGTGCCTTTAAATCAGACCTGGGAATTGGCATGAGGTTACCCAGAAATTAGAAATCAATACAACCACAGTGCTTTTATTTTGAAGGTGGTTTATGTACCCACCTGCAAAGACTCGACTCTTTAACTGATAATTCACAAGATTTATTTAATATTGTAGCTCCATGAACATAAAAATAAGACATTCCTTGGTCACCTTATGAATCCACCGTAAGAGCAATAACAAACATTAGCATTAGCACTTGAGAAAACAAGCACTTTTACTTAAGTTAAGACAACAAATATAGTCACTAATATATATATATACTTTATATCAACTTTATATGAATTACTACGCACTCGTTATTATTTACCGTTCGTTTTTTCATTTAACCGTTCTACCTGTTATATCCTGTCACTACCTTTCAAAATAAAAGCACCCGTTTCACACTGGACGGCGCCTTTTCAAAATAAAAGCATCACAACATTGTTAAACACCTAGACAATTTACAAACATGAAAAACAATCTGTATAATACAAATACAACTCAAAACCAGATAATTTACTGTATTTTATAAATTGATTAAATTTGGTCCGGCCCCGGCAACCTTCGTGGTATTAGTCATGTGGCCCCTTGGGGAAATTAATTGCCCACCCCTGCTTTAAATGCACCGTCATAACATCTGTAAGCTTGTGATTTCACTTATATACCTGTATATATTGGTAGAGTGCAGCTGCAGTGCCGTTACAGTCATTCCCCGGCTGCAATGATGGTGCAGAAACACTAGGAGCACAGTTGTGTAAGACTCAGTTACCAATCAGAGCAGACTGGGCTTTTTCTAAAACTTGAGTGTTTATTAAGACAGAGGGTGAATGCAGGTTCATTCAGACAGATAATCATTTTTCATAATTAAATCATTTAAACATGTTTCAAGTATGAATCATTATACCACACATTATTGCAAAGGGTGTGTTGAATATATGTTGCAGCAAGCAGAGTATGACTGATGCAGTTATAACTGGCCTGTCTCATCTAGTTTGCCGGCTATGCTCCATTACATTTTAACCCGTTAGCATCACCTGGGCTTTTAGAGCCGTGGTTGTTATGAGATGCCGGGGTCGTTGCTGTTTTGGGTTTGCTCGGACCCTTGAACTCATTGACATTCTTCTGTTCCTTTGCAGCTTGGTCTCACTTCAGTACCTCTTCATGGCCACCTACAGAGAGAACTAACAATGAGAGGATCAGTTGAGTCTGTAGCTGTGTTCAGTATTAAATGTGAAAGCTGGGAATTAATGTTTCCTAGTGTATAACTGGCAAATGCTGAGTTACACTGATCACACAGCAAATCCTCTTGTACTTAGTGACTGCCCTTGTCTGCCAAGTGAAAACCAATAGGTCTGAGGGCCTCCGGGTGGCTTGTGATGCCTTCGTTCTATTTTAGATCATCTCTCTACACGACCCGCCTGCTGTGGCCTTAAAGGAAGTCGCCTTTTACCTTGTAACCTTCACGTCAAAATGACTTATTACAAGGGGGAAATGGTTGCCTTCTGTGAACTAGACTTCCAGACTAAACCAAGAATAAACTCCTCAGCAAAGTGCTGTCTTTTCCTACATCTTTACTCTTTCGATAACAGTCAGAACACAGACATGTTTAATCAGTAGAGAAACATATAAAGAAGTTTATGTAATAATCTCAAAGATTTTCTGCAGCTATATGAATAACATAATGGTTATTGAGCCTATGGCCTCTGTGTTTCTGGGACAGTAACCCATTGAGGCCTAAAACGCCTGTAAAACCTCTGGGCGATTTTAAAATATGGAAATTCAACAGAAGTGTCAACGCTTCTACTAAATAATAGATTTTTCAGCCTCTGTAGCAGATAGAAATTAAATTCAAAAAGTATTTGAGAGCTTATACAAATACTACACAACGACGTATGCGCTTGTCAGGCTTCAATGGGTTAATGAGCAGCACAGGGGCTCCACAAGGCACTGTTCTGGCTCCACTCCTGTTCACACTGTACACAACGGACTTCAAAGACAACTCTGAGTCCTGCCACATCCAGAAGTACTCCGACGACACTGCTAATGTGGCGTGTATCAGGAATAGACAGGAATCTGAATATAGGGATCTGATAAAAGCCTTCAGTGACTGGAGTCACAACAACTATCTCCTACTGAACACCTCAAAGACTAAGGAAAGCAAAGCCCTCCTTCAGCCAGTGAATACCTGTGGGGTGGACATGGAGGTGGTGCCAAGTTCTAAGTATCTAGGTGTTAACCTGGATAATAAGTTGGACTGGTCCCTAAACACAGACGCTCTCTACAAAAAGGGGCGGAGCCGCCTCTTTTACTTCTTGAAGCTCAGATCTCTGGACATCTGTAGTAAGATGCTGCAGATGTTTTATCAGTCTGTTGTGGTATTTTTTTTTAATTTAACCTTTATTTAACCAGGGAATATCCCATTGAGATTAAGAACCTCTTTTTCAAGGGAGCCCTGGCCAAGAGGCAGCAAACACAGAATACAGTTACATATTTACATAACATACAGACCTTAAACACATCATGAGAAACAAGTGCATGTTATGGAATTGGCCTCAATAACTCTTAGTTTGGATTTAAAAGTGCTCAAAGTAACAAATTCAGTTAATTTCCATTCTTTCTGTAGCATATTCCATGCATAAGGTGCAGAGTAAACAAATGCATGGTAGTGTGTTGTTTTGTGCTGCAGTCTGCTGGGGAGGCAGCATCACACACAGAGATGACCACACTGGTCTAAAGAGCTGGTTCTGGTCTACAGAGCTGGTTCTGGTCTAAAGAGCTGGTTCTGTGGTTGGAGCCAGGTTGGACACACTGGAGGAGGTGGTGGAGAGATGACCTGTCAACATGTTCCAGGCCATGTTGAATGTTGAAAATTAATATTACAAAAAACTGTTTCAAAAAGTATGTTTAATATGGAAATGTTGGCCTCTGAAAAGTATGGCCAACTAAATGCACTCAATTCTTGGTTGGGGCTATTTGACTTGAACTCCTGGAAATTTACTTTTCCATCATATTCTAATTTATTGAGATGCACCTGTAGATAATGATATTAAATGTGAACTGGGATTAGCTCCCCCCACCTGACCTGTTTGGCCTGTTGCCCTCAGGGAGGCGCTACAGGTGCATCAGGTCCAAAACAAACAGATTCAAGAACAGTTTCTTCCCAAAAGCAATAACAACCATGAACTCTCATATGCACTGACATTCCATGTGGACTTTATTACTGTGCAATATTTCTTCAGCAATGTGCAATAATTTGTGCAATAAATTGTCCTTCAATGTGCAATATATTTATGAACACTAAATAGCATCATGGCAAATTGAATTGAAGACTGTGCACCTTACCTCCCTTTCTTGCCTATGTTTTACATTATATCTTTTTTTCTTCTTTCTTTACATTTATGTGTATGTTTATGTTTATATTGTATATATTTTATGTATTTTATTTATTGTCGCCCTGCTTTCTGGATTCAGCTCTTAAATCTCATTGTACATGTGTATAGTAACAATAAAGGCATTCTAGGCACCTGCACCTCTCTAAGGATAAGCGAGTAAAGTTAATGGGTGCATGAATGGAACATAAATAACACAATGAATCTGCACACTCAGTGTGATGTGGGCATGATAAGATAGCCAGGTTATTATGGTCATATTTTCATAGATAACGTGCAGTACAGTAGGCTGCACTCTATTTATAGTTGACATCATTATATCGTCTTGATAATGGAGAGATGAAAGGGACGTGAACTATGAATAGCTAAAAGGAACTTGATCTGCCAGACCTTTCTCTTTCATGTGTAACCCTCTGTATTACTTTAACCCTTTATCAGGCAAAGAACTATATTTGGTAACTTCAGGTAGTATTTCGAGAAAAAAGTTGCAAATTTACTAGATTAAAGTGGCAAATCTACAAGAAAAAAAGTCTCAGATTAAAGAGATTTAAAGTGGCAAATCTGTGCGAAAAAAGTCGCAGATTTACAAGAAAAAGGTGGGAAAAAAGCAACTTTTTTCTCCCAGATTCACCACTTTAACCCTTAATAGGGCACTCATTGAAATACTTGCAAATTCCAAATTTCAACCCTAGAGAATATTGGAGGATATTACATACAGCCATAATGTGTAAAAAAAACCATACCAAAATAATATTTTGAGAAAAAAGTTTACGAGATTAAAGTGGCAAATCTACGGGAAAAAAAATGCGCAGATTTATGAGATTTAAAGTGGTGAATCTGGGAGGAAAACGTTGCTTTTTTCCCACTTTTTTCTCGTAAATCTGCAACTTTTTTTCGTGCAGATTTGCCACTTAAATCTCTTAAATCTGCGATTTTTTTTCTTGTCGGTTTGCCACTTTAATCTAGTAAATTTGCAACGTTTTTCTCGAAATATTACCTGACTCTAACTACCAAATATAGTTCTTTGCCTGATAAAAGGGTTAAGAGATGCTCTCTTATTCTTCCCACTAATTTCAAAGACTGCAGTCTTCTTTTGTAAATGTGAGCTCCCCATTCCCTTTACTGACAGTAGTTCAAATAGCATGGGGTATCTGCTGTAATGTGTGGCAACCTACAAGGGTTTTGACTCACATGCAGGCAGTGCAAACTGAAGCGGATGCTCTGTCGTGCAAACAAACAGTTGCACAAGTGCTACTGTGCAGAGTAGGTATGCATGTAAATACACCCCCTCAGTCTGAATCAGAGCTGTACTGTTCACTCTCCACTCCAACACACACACCGTCTGTCTGAGAGCCTCATTCAGTTTCTGACCGTTTTAGATTTGTGATGTTTCAAACTCCAGACTGCTGCAGCCTGTAGTTTACTGCAGTCAGAGCGGCTCAGTTCTGCTCTTGAGTCATGACTTGGCTATGATGTGTAAACATGTTCTTCTGTGATTATTTGCAGATGATTGTTCTAGCCCCACACGATTACCTCAAAACACTAATAGAGTGTGTTAATAAGGACATTTTTGCTTAAAGTAAACACATTTAACTGTATGATCTTTTGCAACAAACCATCCCAGTCCAAGGACGAAACCAAAATATTCATAAATGGGGCGGAAATGCTCTAAGTAACACACACAAATGAATTATTGTTTATGAAAAATTCAATAGGTACAAACATAAAACATATTAGTTTTTTCTCTGATTCAGCATTCCTCTAAATTAATTCTTTATTATGGTCTAACACAGCTATTCTCAACCTTGGGGTCGGGACACCAATTGAGGTCGCAAGATGATTTCTGGGGGTCGCCAAATCATTTTGGAAGTCAGCGTGTGTTAATGTGTTTTAGTTGTTTTGGTCACTTAATGGTTTTTTTTGTCATTTTGTGTCTTTTTTTGGTCATTTTGTGTCTTTTTTTTGGTCATTTTGTGTCTTTTAGGTCATTTTGTGTCTTTTTTTTTGTCATTTTGTGTCTTTTTTTGGTCATTTTGTGTCTTTTTTTTGGTCATTTTGTGTCTTTTAGGTCATTTTGTGTCTTTTTTTGATCATATTGTTTCTTTTTTTGGTCATTTTGTGTCTTTTTTGGTCATTTTGTGTCTTTTTTTGATCATTTTGTAGTCAATTTGTGTCTTTTTTGGTCATTTTGTTTCTTTTTTTGGTCATTTTGTGTCTTTTTTTTGGTCATTTTGTTTCTTTTTTTATCATTTTGTGTCTTTTTAGGTCATTTTGTGTCTTTTTTTGATCATTTTGTGGTCAATTTGTGTCTTTTTTGGTCATTTTGTTTCCTTTTTTTGGTCATTTTGTGTCTTTTTTGGGTGATCTGAACTGTGCGTGTGAGATTGTGTTCAGTGAGTGGGGGTCACGGACAACATGCATGTTAAATTAGGGGTCACGACTCAAAAAGGTTGAGAACTACTGGTCTAATAGACTATAAGATTCTGAATAAGCCTTTTATGCTTCGTTCCTCTCCTGCAGAGTAATTACTGTCTGTTCTGTTGTATCTACTTTGTATCTTCAATATTGTGCAAACAAGCTAAACTAAAAGTCTATAGGTGAAGTCTGCCAGTTTAAGTCTAATACTTGTTCCAAACTCATTCATGAGTTCACACCTTCTGGCTATGTTTACACCACAGTGCGTCTTAATAGCCCTTACAATGCCTTTGTGTCTGTGTATAAAACAGCATGTTGTCTGTTTTACTGTATGGCCTATGACTCATAATATATATGCAGCCAACTGCAGAGCCCACCTGTCGTAAGAAGTGATTCAATCAAATTATTCTCTGGAAAATGACTCATTGTTTGTTGTAAACATTGTAGATGTTGATGTGGGGCTTCCCCAGTGTGCTCTTTATGAACACATTTGTTTTGATCTTGGATTGAAACTGTCTGGTTGTTATAAGAAAGCCCTTTATATACATAGTTACAGTTTCAGGGAACAAGAAATGGGAAATGGAGTCTTGGGCTATTTTGTCCGTTTTTAAATTATTTTCATGTCTTTGTAAGTCATTTTGTTTCTTTTTTTGGTAATTTTGTGTCTTTTTTTAGTCATTTTGTGTCTTTTTTGGTCATTTTGTGTCTTTTTTTAGTCTTTTGGTCCAACATAAAATGTGATTTTGAATCTTTTTTTTACTTTCAAAACACTATTATGCTCAATCAAGAATTTTAAATGTTGCAAATGTGCATTAATTTCAGAGTACACTGAGACATTAAACTGCATCATTTTCGATTAAATTCTGGAAAAGTTGGTGTGTTCTAAAACTTTTGACCAGTAGTGTATATGTTCTGCTTAACATGTCTTTCTAAAAGCATGTGAATCCATCATGCTGTTGTTATTCTCAACTGCTATTGACAGAAAAGTCCAAGGTTAAAATCCTCCAAACAACCCACACATGGACACCTTGTTTGCCCTGCAGTCCAAACAAATATCTGCTCTGATGATGACACCTGCAATGGACAAGAGGACAAGAAAAAGGACAAGAGAGACACAAAGAACACTGAGACACCCACAAAGGTAAGCAGAGCACCCAACGGAAGCAAAAACCTCCCTTTTTTCTTTCACCTTTGAGGCCAGTCTTTCTTGCAGCCCACCTTAGGAAAACATCCGTGCCCCCACACGACGCTGAGCCTTGTGTTTCCTTCTGTCTTTAATCTTAGTGAAAAGAGCTTTTAACAAGGCTGGGGAGGATGAGGGGATCTGCCAAAGCAGAACAAAGGCAGGGAGGAACTGGGAGAGATAGTAGCAGAGTGGAAGGCTCTGTAATTTATCACCTGTTGCCCTTGGGCGGCCCTGCACTCCACGCCCTGGGCTCTGAGTGTGTGTGTGTGTGTGTGTATATGTATGCAGGTATGGAAAGGTGATGAATGAATAAGCAAAGAACAAGAAATCAGACATTCCTCATTCCTCTAAAACCTCAAAAGACGTTGCTTTGAGCAATTATTTCCCGGGGAAAGTAATCATCTGCTTGCCAGAGACACCACATTTATGCATAACTCCCTTTACCACAGATTTTGACACAACATGTTTGTGTGCTGTATGATTTTTTTATTTCTTTTTACCTAGATATGTGCTTTAATACAATCAGAATGGTCATTGTGAATCAGTTTAGATGGCAGACGTCTATTGTACAACCATCTAACATGATACAATTTGAGAAAGAAAGAAGAGAAATGAAATGATGAAAAAATAAATACTAAATTCACTAATATTTAAACAATAAAATGAACCAAAAAGTTCCTATTTTATTACGTCATGTTATGTTGAGGCTTCAGTATGTAACCAGGCTGGACTAATCTTTTGGAAAAATCAGGTCTCAAGTTCCTTTGTCCTTGCCTGCCACCTTGTGGCTTGATTTAGCACCTGCAGACATATATAACTATAGAAATACAGTATTAAGAATGCTTAATTTTATACAAGGCTTCAATTGAAATTATCGAATCAAAATATTTTGGAAAAAAGCCTTAATAAAGACTGCTTTGACTGACATTGAGAAATTAGGGCAAAGTGGTGAGCGTGGCCATACCAACCAATGTTGCCTTCAAGTTCTCTCAGTGAGCAGTTTCTTATCAGCATAGGAAAATACGAATTCAAATTAATTAACGACAAAACAAAGCTGAAACAGTAGTGCAAAGGTATTGTCTTTTTATTTATTTATTTATCTCTAAAATGAACTGGAACACCTTGAGACAGTGAAGAAAAAAAGTGTGAATTAAATGAGAAACAATTTTATCTAATTTTCTATTTAATCTAAAGGGGCGTTAACATTATTTCCCACACATCCTATCCAATCCAATCCACTTTATTTATATAGCACAATTTTAGCAAACACAAGGTTTCAACAATAAATAGATAACACAATACGAAGAGATGTAGAAAACAATAGAACAGTAAAATACAATAAGATAAAATAAATTAAAAATAGAATAAAATAAATAAAATGTTAAATGTACTTGATGAAAATATGAGGCATACAGATCAAGCCAACTTTTTAAGCTAACTTTTATATATACCAAAAAAAATCTCAATTTATTTCTGACCACTTTGTCGGGTTGGTCGTATTTGCCCTTTCTAAATCCCCACTTTCCCAGCAACACTTTTTTTAAATTTTTATTTTTTTAATTTAAACATATACAGCAGTAGTACAGTAACAGGAGTGTAAACATTACATTAATACAATTTAAGAAACAGCTAAATAATACAGAAATAGAAATAAATACATTATTAGACAATGAAAATAACAAAAGTAGTGAAATAATAATAAAAGAGAATTATATTTATATATTATATTATATTTAAATAAAGATTGCCAGGGGTCACAAGCGAAGAAAAATTAAATTGAATCAAAAATACTGAAGTGGAGCATAATCGCACAGTTTTTATAGCTTTCTTGTTTTTAGCATTAGAAATTGATTTGAAGTAAATCTCCAGTTCTTTCATAAAAACACAAAATAAAGGTTTCACTTTGGCAAATTTACATTTATGGATGTAATACTTTGCAAGGATTATAATTAGATGAATTAAATAATATTCTTTTTCAATTAAAATGTTACTCATTTTAAAGCCAAAAAGCACATCTTGCAAGAGGAGCTTGAAGTCACTGGTAATATTATCTAAAAAAAAAATCTGCAAATATCTTGCCACAGTTTACGGCTATATTTACATTTCCAGAACAGACGGATAATAGTCTCAGTATGGGAGTCTAGACTTTCCCAGCAACACGAGAAGGCAACACGAGTACGAATGACGTAGCACGAATGACGTAGCACGCAGCTGCCGTGTTTGGTTGTGGTCGGAGCAAAAGAAGCTCGGAAGGATTCAAGGAAACCTCCAGCATCTTAGATAAACAGCCTGAAAAGGTGTGAAACCCAGCGAGAAAACAGCTGTCATAATACCGAGAAGACCGTAAAAAAAAGATCCGATTGAGTCCTTCACACAGCGAGGGTCAACATGTCTGAGACATACGGTATGTTTGTGCGGGGCGGCAGGCTGTAATTTCAGTCTTAGCTAACGTTACACTCACACACTGGCTCTTAGCAACCTAGCTAGTTAGCTACATGGTTAGCTTAGGCTAGCTGCAGGCTGCCACCTCACCGTGTCTGTTTGTTTTGATAGTGATAGTTAACATTGCTGCTAACATTTCATTCATAGAAACGTGTACTTCAAGTGTTGTGGGTTTATTCACTAATTGACACCTCTGCCCTACAATGGCCGCATTGCTTCCTTAAACGGTCAAACAGATGGCAGATGACACATTCTCAGGTAAAAGTTGGACAAACTTCACACACCAAGCTTCCTGCATGTCGATACATGAAGAATACGTTTGCAGACGCTGGGTTTAACCTGATCTTGTTTAAATTCAAGCAGATTGGGTGACCTTGCAAGCTGCAACAATGTTGCATTCAGTCTTGGGTGCTGTGTATTTTTATCTAAGAGGAGGCAGCTCTCAGCTACAAGGCCTGTATGAGGAAGTTAGATCAATCCTCTGTTACCTGTAGAGCTGCACATCCTGAATCCAACACTCACATCTTTATTATCTACAGTACAAGTCAATGCAGACAGGAGACATGGCTGCACCTGTCGTTGAGCATTGACATTTTGACAGATCACCTGTACTACTGACTTTTCTGCATACAATCATTCAACATGACTGCCTGATAGTATCAGTCGTACAAAAGGCCTGACACTGAAGACAGTGTTATTTTGAAATGCCACACCATCATCTGCTCCTCTTGCACACACTCATACACACTCTCTCTCCGTCTGTTTCTGCTTGTACCCTCTCTCCTTCATTCCTCTTATGGAACTTTATCCCAGTGGGCAGCGTTTAGGTAGAAGTGCCCGTGCTAATGGCAGCTTAATAGCCTTTTATTGATTTCTGTCTCAGTCTCCTCTTGTGGAGGGCCAGTAGTGGAGCTGGCAAAAGGCAATAAGAATACCATAAGTACATGGACAGGTTAAATACACCCACAGGGAATTCATTTTTGAAATGTATTTATTTGGACTTTGGACTTTCGTTTGTAAGGCACTCTGTTATAGTTTATCTTGTATAGTTATAGAATGTGGTTTATATAGTAATTCTAAAATATATGGATACTATTTTTATAAAGCAGAATATATCAGAGGCTGTGTTGGTGTTCTTAGACATATTCTTAATTGTTTATGAAGTGAGGTAACCTGTTTTTAAAGTCCATATTGCAGTTACATGTAGGCAATATGTGATTAGATGCTGGAGGTGCAACTACGAAGCATTCGTTTTAATTATTGATTAATGTAGCAATTATCTCTTCACTGTAAAACCAAATGTTGCTTGTTTGTTATCATAACTAATTTTTCCTTTTCAATACAACAAAGATTTGTGCAAAAGTCATTATAACTTAAAATATTGAGTCAAATAGCAGGATTAATTTGAGTTAACTCGATTGTCTTTGTTGTCTTGACATAAAATTATTTTGCAGCATGGACACTCAAATATTTAAGTTGAAACAACAAATTGGGTTTTACAGTGTTTGATTCATGGCTTATTCTGGAAAATGTCCTCTATTTGGAATCCTGTATTTGGAGAAAAAAAAACATGAAACATTTTTTAACATGTAAAATGTAATCTAATCTCTCCAGTTTCCAATTTGTCCTTAAGTCTTGTGCAATAAGGCAAACATCTCATGTAACTTCAAGTACAAATCCCCTGTGCACTTTGCCATGAGATCAGTGAACACATCATCAGAGATAACCGTTGGTAGATCTGAACGTGCATGTTAAGTGTT
This sequence comes from Centropristis striata, assembly GCF_030273125.1. Lineage (NCBI taxonomy): Eukaryota > Metazoa > Chordata > Actinopteri > Perciformes > Serranidae > Centropristis > Centropristis striata. The sequence continues at coordinate 40,440,374 of NC_081520.1, read as the reverse complement.
GTCACAGTGTAAGTGAATGCAGATAACTGTGTAAGTCTGTTCCCTCGGGGGTTATTTAATATTGATGTGTAAAGAATACAAAAGCCGGAAAGGCTGCTGTTAAGAGGGCAGTGCTGCATTCCTCTCTCCCAATTGCTTTGACATATTGACAGCTTGATTGTTGTATGCAGATCTCGCATGGGGATATGGGATGTCTTGGAAGACACTGAAAAGCTGAGGCAAGCTTTTAAAATGGAGCTGTTAGCCTTTTGATTCTGTCACTTCTCCTGTCACGACTGTTGACAACGTGTGGTTGTAACGCTGTTAACACTGTTGTTGCAGAAGGAAGCTGTAAGTAAGTGCTTGTAGGCTGCTTCGCTCTGCTTTAGAAGCTCTGTTACTGTGAATTTGACCTCTAGCTTGTGTTGCTTGAGAAAACACCCGCTTCAACAAACAAAGGTGGACCATAAACGGAGCTGTTGGTGCTGTGTGTCGGCCAATGAAGGCATGAAGGCGGCTCTAAGAGCACAAGAATAATATGTTTAAATACCACACAGGATCTAAAGAACAGTTGTTTTTTTTCTGCTCCTCTGTTTTTCTTTCTTCAAAACTACTGTTTCTGTTGACCTTGGGTGGAGATGACTCACGGGATGTTCACCTGGCTGCTAATCTCAACAGGAGTCACTAATCATTTGCCAGGCCAGCACTTCAGTCTGCAGAGCCAGCGCTTAAGCTTAAACCAAAATTGCACACAGTCTACAAATTCAAAGTGAGGCAGGCTCTCCGGAGGAAAGGTGTAGTTTGAAATCATTATTTGCTCAGAGGAACACAGCATCACTCTCAGGTTTCCTGTTATACTTTGACTTCCTTTCTACGCTGTACCCACACACACAGACTCAGTTAGGATCCTCACACCTAAACACACGCTAAACATGCAATTTCCTCACTCGACACATTGTTTCATATCTAGTTGGAGCTGAAGCGCAGCCTCCGTATGTAAATGCCCCGTGCACTATCTTTGGTGGAGCACACAAAGGCGTTCTGTGTTGTGGATGGCCTTGCATGTCAGGGGCCGAGTCGTTTGGGCTGTGGGACATATGCGTGGGCTGGGTTGTACTCTCCAAGGTTATAATAGTTTTGGATTTTTCATTAGTTTTAGTTTTAATTTCGTTGTGAATTTTTGTTTTCAAATTCAGTTAGTTTTAGTTAGTTTTTAGAGTGAGTTTTCTAGTTTTAGTTTAGTTTTTATTTTTTGAAAATGCTTAGTTTTAGTTTAGTTTTTATTAGTTTTAGTGTTAGTTTTAGTTTTTTTTGTAATGGGCTATGTGTTGGGTGCGAGATTCAAAGTGGTCATAATAAATTTTGCCTTTATTTCCTTTGGTTTATCCATCTCAGCCCCAATAAGGTTGTTAACTGTTTTGAATTTTGGTTGGAGTGTAAACATCCCAGTCTCAGTAAACATATTCACCATGTGTTGCATGTTCAAATAGAAACACTGAATTATGAATGAAAAAAGTTGACAAAAACGAAAACTAAGGACATTTTCACTATCATTTTAGTTAGTTTTAGTTAGTTTTGTAACCACGCAATACAGTTTCAGTTAGTTATCGTTTTTTTAAAAACTCTAGTTTTTATTTTTTTTTCAGTTAACGAAAATGTTTTTTCAATTCTAGTTTTCGTTATTTCGTTAGTTTTCGTTAACTATAATAACCTTGTGACTCTCCAAAGCAAGGATCCTCTCTCCACTATGACATCTGTACAGCCAGCTGGCTTTGGTCATTCAATCCCTGTGTAAGTCAGTTCACATAAGCCATGTTCAACAACTCTAAAGCTGTGGTCTTGCTTTAATGACATGTGTTAGGACTGGTGACAAACATGGTCATTTTCCACCTCAGGCAGGCAAACAAGCATATTCAGTCAGAATCATAAGTAGCAGGTTATACTGATTACATGTGAGGCTTTGTGATTAGTCGGCTAATTTGGGGTTGTTGGATACTGTGCGAATAGAGGCTCAATGGGATTAAGAGCAAATCTCAGGATTGTCTGTGAGGATGGAAGCGCAAAGAGCAGCAGGCTGAGATTCTCCCCTGACTTTAGTGTTGCATTGATCTTTACCTCCCCTCCTCTGCTTGCAGACTTCCTGTTTAAGTTCCTGGTGATTGGCAGCGCTGGGACGGGGAAATCCTGCCTCCTCCATCAGTTCATTGAGAACAAGTGTAAGTTTTGACTCATTAAGGCCTTTTATTCATATCAGTTTTGTATAGGAGTGAAAATAAAATTGGGATATTACACAGACACAGAAATGAGCATGTTCAAGATTTGTGTTGTTGATTTAATGTTGTTTTTTTGCCACACACACACACACACACACACACACACACACACACACACACCTAGTAATCCTTCTCATTCTGCTTTGAGGTTAGACTCTCCTACATTTTTCAACTAGTTCCTCCTGAGAAAGTTATTTATTTACTTCCATGTGCAATCAAACCAAAATGACAGGAAGAATTATGCGTCTGTCCAGATTCCTAACATTCACTGTAGCTAATTATTGAGCCAGCTGAATATAACACATGGCAGCCCATTCATTGGCTTAGAGACCTACAAAGAAAGTACATCCATACATTTTCCTGTTTAAATATCATAAATATTATTTTTCATTATGGATTAATCTGCCCATTATTTTCATGTTTAACCCTTTATCAGGCAAAGAACTATATTTGGTAACTTCAGGTAATATTTTGAGAAAAAAGTTGCAAATTTACTAGATTAAAGTGGCAAATCTACAAGAAAAAAAGTTGCGTATTTAAGAGATTTAAAGTGGCAAATCTGCCCGAAAAAAGAAGCAGGTTTATGAGAAAAAAGTGGGAAAAAAGCTGCTTTTTCTCCCAGATTCACCACTTAAACCCTTAATAGGACACTCATTGAAATACTTGCAAATTCCAAATTTCAACCCTAGAGAATATTGGAGGATATTACATACAGCCAGAATGTGTAAAAAAAAACATATGAAAATAATATTTTGAGAAAAACGTTCTACGAGAAAAAAATGCGCAGATTTATGAGATTTAAAGTGATAAATCTGCGAGAAAAAAGTAGCCTTTTTCCCACTTTTTTCTCGTAAATCTGCGACTTTTTTCGTGCAGATTTGCAACTTTAATGTCTCTTAAATCTTCAAAAAAAAAAATGGTGCATCTGGGAGAAAAAAGTAGTTTTTTTCCACTTTTTTCTCGTAAAATCTGCAACTTTTTGTCTTGTAGATTTGCCACTTTAATCTAGTAAATTTGCAACTTTTTTCTCAAAATATTACCTGAAGTTACCAAATATATTTCTTTGCCTGATAAAGGGTTAATCAATTGACACTGAGCAAGACTAAACATCATAAGCTTCACAGGTCAGGATTTATTGCAGAGTTGTTAGATTGCATTCAATTGAACATTCAGGTTTTTTTTTATGACAAAACATTTACCTATCCAGTGAACTTCTGAACTGTAGAGATGTTGATAAGTAAGCTCTTAGTAAGTGCTGAGCTTGTGTCATGATTAAAACGTGTTTCATTCACAGGGAGGGCAAGTTGACTGTGTTAATCTCCTCTAGACTCCTCTAGTCTCTAATGTGGATGTGAGCCTTTTGAAGATGACAGCTGAGGGCTTTTAAACAAGCACAACACAGCAACATATTATAGATTAGAGGTGTGATCTGGGAGCAGAGTTGAAAGTGTTGTCTTCACTATGGATTCTCTTTAAACAGCACATCATTTTACCAGGAAAAAATCCGTAATGGTAATACTACAACAACTGTGCTGATGTTGGTGGTTCTGCTGTTCCTCACCTACTCTCTCATCTCTGCCTTCCTGTTGCAGTTAAACAGGACTCCAACCACACCATCGGCGTGGAGTTTGGCTCCAGAGTGGTCAACGTTGGCGGAAAGACGGTTAAACTGCAGATCTGGGACACTGCTGGGCAGGAGCGATTCCGGTAAGGGCCTACAATATTTCCATTTTAAAAATACAACAACACAAAAATACAGGAAAACATGATTTCCTGAACAAAAAAGCTGTCTTTGAGAAACACCAAGCTTCAAACACCTACCCACAGTTGCATGTGGAGTTGCTTCAGCCTCTGCGTGATTAAGTCATAGACTGTATATAAATAATGGACGTAGTCTCCGTGACGTCACCCATTTGTTTGTGGCCCGTTGGAAGCCTCGAGTTCATCGTTATACTCGTCGCCATCTTGTTTCCGATACGCGGAGCAGACCATATTTGGACTGTGGAGGAGGAGAGGGATCTGATCACTGACTACAGCCTCTCTACACCTCAACCTGACTGAGAGAAGCTGCTGCTAATTCATGTTAGCATTAACTGGAGCATTAACTGGGATGTTAGTTTTGGCTAGCAACAAAACAAAAACAAAATGTATCTTTCTGACCTCAGAAAACTGAGCAGCGACTCCTTGGAGTGTCTGTTAGTCCAACCAAACACTGAACAAGACATTTATACTGAACAAAACGTTCAAATAAACTGTCGTTAAGTGAAAATACAGTGAAAGGGTCAAAGTGATGAGACCAAATCGGTAAACGTCCTCTTTTCTATCTATATAACGTTATATATAACTTTATTGACACGTTGCCGTGGATACGCATTGCTCTGCTTCTCTCCTGATGACGGCTCACCTTGTCAGTGACCTGTCAATCAAAGGTAGCCCCGCCCCCAAATCATATGATTCTTTATCTTCTATTTTCTTCTAAATGGGGCCATTATTAGAACTATTGACATCAAATTGTCTTGAAGATGATTTTTTTTACTAGTGATTGAGACCATAGTGTTGTCCTGAAAAATTTTTCTGAGGTAATAAATCAAGTCAGAAGTTTTCAAATTTTGTACTGAAATGAATGGGCAGATTTTTTTTGCAGCCAAACTTAGCGCCCCCTGCTGGAATTTTTGGTGGATTGCAGGCTTAAGGCACTTCCTGGTTGGCCTCCATGCTCAGACATGGAGGTTGCCGCCTGGATTAAGTACCTGACTGGTGATGGTAGTTTAAAATAGGGGATCTTCCCCAGCCAGGTTACACCAGTGGATATTGTGAATACATTATTTTAACCAAGATTTCTGCTTTCTCTCCACAGTTCTGTCACACGCAGCTACTACAGAGGAGCAGCTGGAGCGCTCCTCGTCTATGATATTACCAGGTAAACAATTATCCTTCTACCTACTTATTAATTATACTACAAATTTGGGTATCACAACAAGTTATGTTCGCCATGTAGTGGGATATAGACACACCAAGGTTCCAATGGGTCCTTGAAATCCTTGAAAACACTTTTAATATGAGGTTTTCAAGGAGCTTGAAGTGTGTTTGAAACTGCTTGGTATTTATGTTTTATAGAATGTGAAGTCTACTTACAGGTGGCACATTATGAAACTTGCTGTCAGAAGACATAAATTTGGTTGTTTATAACACAGTGTTATTAAGTGAAATAATCACTAAACTGTATATAAATATGCTTGAATTTTACTTTGGAAAAGGTGTAGGAACCCTGACAAAAGGACATTACTTACAATTTCCTTCCAGTGCAGGAACTGTCTCCCAGACTTAGTCATTTTTCCTCATTAAATTATGAAATAATCATTAAAAGAAAAACAGGAAACACAACAACTTAGACATTCATATTAATTATTTTTAGAACCGTTGAAATTGGATCTAGCTGGACTATGAAGCTTCATCACAAATAGTGTTTTACTGTACTCACTTTATTTTCATGAGCACCTATACTGTTGTTTTCAGTCTGTGAGATTTAAAAAAAAAACCCTATAGTGATTCTATACCATCCCCCAAAACTGTGCAATTTAATGACTTGCGCTCTGGGACCCACACAATGAAATATGAATCCCAGAACCTACTCACAGGCCTGTATTTCATAAGCTTTGTGTGGTGATACAGGGGTTGTGAAATCAAGATGGAATGAGTGCAGTAATGCAGAGAGACAGGAATGTAATGCAGTTTGTGTTTGGGAGAATGTATGGGCTGAGTGCAGAGTGACAGCAGCTGTAATATAGAGGCTTCTTCTGGCAGGCAGCAGCAGGCAGGAGAAGCTAATGTCCATCACACAAAGTGTCACCTGAGGGGGAAAACAGGGAGAAAACTGCAGGGGGGAGGGAGCATGGTGCGGAGGATATGGAAAACAAGAGAGTGAGAGGAAGATGGAGACATTTATCACCTCTCACAGGTGAAAAGGTTAGCAGGAAGATGGACAGCTGGAAGAGAAAGAGAGAGCGTGTGGATCAGATTGCGGCTGCGTGTGGATCAAGGTTATTATAGTTAACGAAAACTAACAAAATAACGAAAACTAAAATTGAAAAAACATTTTCGTTAACTGAAATAAAAATAAAAACTACAGTTTAAAAAAAAAAAGATAACTATCTGAAACTGTATTCTGTGGTAACAAAACTAACGAAAATGTCCTTAGTTTTCGTCTTTGTCAACTTTTTTCATACAGTACAGGCCAAAAGTTTGGACACACCTTCTCATTCAATGTTTTTCCTTTATTTTCATGACTATTGACATTGTAAATTCATCAAAACTATTAATGAACACATGTGGAATTATGTACTTAACAAAAAAGTGTGAAATAACTGAAAACATGTCTTATATTCTAGTAAGCAAAGGGTGGTTACTTTGAGGAATCTAAAATACAAGACATGTTTTCAGTTATTTCACACTTTTTTTGTTAAGTACATAATTCCATATGTGTTCATTCATAGTTTTGATGCCTTCATTGAGAATCTACAATGTAAATAGTCATGAAAATAAAGAAAAACGCATTGAATGAGATGGGTGTGTCCAAACTTTTGGCCTGTACTGTATATAATTCAGTGTTTCTATTTCAACATGCCGGAACACATGGTAAATATGTTTACTGAGACTGGGATGTCTACACTTCAACCCAAATACAAAACACCCCGAACTGTAAGAGTTAATAACCTTATTGAGGCTGAGATGATAAACCAAAGGAAATGAAGGCACCCATTACAAAAAAACTAAAACTAACACTAAAACTAATAAAAACTAAGCATTTTCAAAAAATAAAAACTAAACTAAAACCAGCAAACTCACCTTAAAACCTAACTAAAACTAACTGAATTTGAAAACAAAAATTCACAAAGAAAATTAAAACTAAAACTAATGAAAAATCCAAAACTCTTATAACCTTGGTGTGGATGAGGAGTGATGTCATCCTTTGACTGTTTGTGAAGCAGCTGCTCTGGTGACCCACGCCCTGCTGCTCACCTCACTGGCCTCACGTTACCATGGACACCAGGGTCCTGTCGCCATGGTGATCTGTGGCTTCAGTCCAAAGAAGTTTCCATGAACTTTTTACTATCCAGCAGACTGCTCTATTTAATAATGAATGTTATCCAGTGAGCTGAGGGAGAAACACAAAAGTGAACGTTAACTTTATTTTCATGAGCACCTATACTGTTGTTTTCAGTCTGTGAGATTTAAAAAAAAAAAACGATAGTGATTCTATACCATCCCCCAAAACTGTGCAATTTAATGACTTGTGCTCTGGGACCCACACAATGAAATATGAATACCAGAACCTACTCACAGGCTGACAAAAGGACATTACTTACATTTTCGATTTCATCTCTAAAGGTGTTCTAGGTGTTTTATAAAAAAGGCAAGGTGACTCTTTGAGAAAGAAAAGTGAACGTTAAAATCCATAATCCCTTGTTTGATGGATTAATTTAATAAATTGACATGGGAATGCTTTATTTACCACAAAAAGTTAAGACTACTTCAAAGGACCACACAAACAAAATCTGCCTGTCACTTGGACCCTGGAGGTAATGCAGACAGGGCAAATCATTAGAGATTAACATGTAACAGGGTGATCCTTCACACCCGGCAATAAATTATCCATTATGCAACACGATGTGTCCATCTGTCCTGTTCTGACTTGCAGTCGGGAGACATACAACGCCCTCACCAACTGGCTGACAGATGCAAGGACGCTGGCCAGCCCTAACATTGTTATTATCCTGTGCGGCAACAAGAAAGACTTGGATGCAGACAGAGAGGTGACCTTCCTGGAAGCGTCGCGCTTTGCTCAGGAGAACGGTAACTAAAGTTAAATCAACATTATTAGTCAGGCGGCTTAGCTAAATAATGGGGACATGCTGGACAAAAGCAGCACATTTTTTCCACATTCTCTCTATCACCATAGGTTTCAATTTTTGGTAGGAGCCACTTCATCAAGATGGCCGATCCGAGATGGCACCCATATAAAGTCTATGAGAACCAATACATCTTCCAAGCCATTCAGAAGGTCAATCTTGGTGTCAAAATCTACATTTTCTGGGTCAAGGAATCATTTAAAGCTGTTGAGAATATCACTAGATGATTATTTGATCAAATAGATATGTTCATTTTCACCCAGACTGGTAGGCAACTCGCTTCAAGTGCTGCAGCAGAGAATCCTGAGCTGAAAATGTTTGGAATCTAATAATTATGTAAATACATGGCCAAAATGAACATATCTATCTGATCATCTAGTGGTATTCTCAGTAGCTTTAAATTATTCTTTGACCCAGAAAATGTATATTTTGACACTAAGATTGACCTTCTAAGTGGCTTAGAAGATATACTGGTTCTCATAGATTTTATATGGCTGCCATCTCCGATCTGCAGTCTTGATGAAGTGGCTCCTACCAAAAATTGAAACCTATAGTGATAGAGAGCATGTGGAAAAAATGTGGTGCTTTTGTCCGACGTGTCCCCTTTCTTCTCAAATCTGGTCCTAAGCCTCCAGACTATATCTTACTTTTCAAATGTTTAGCATGCTGTTTACATTCTCATTTTCCTTATATGGCAGCAGGGCAACTTTGTTATTAAAGAGAAAAAGAAGAAGATTGTGTAGTTGGCCAGTAAGATAGTAGGTTCATGTCAACAAGCAGGTGATTAACAAAGCAATCTGCTCAGAAAGTAACCCTCCCCATAGTTCAGAGCACAAGCTGCTACCATCCGACCTTTGGCCCCTGTTGCCATGACGACCAGGTACAAAAATCCCTTCATCCCTGTTTACATTCAGATCTTAAATGCTGATTGCATGAGGAGGTAGCTGGAGATGGCGATCTTTTAATGTCAAATTATATATGAGTATATTTGAGAATACACTAAACAGATGTTAGAAACATAATGTTTTTATCGAATAAAATGTTCAATAAAAGAGGCTATGAATGATGAATAAAGATAGGAATAAAAGTGGACTGCTGCCGTATGGAAGTGCTGCTGAAGTGGAGATTTCTGGTTTAGAGTATTAGAGAATTTTTTGTTGTTGTTGAAAAAACGGCCTTTAAAGATGTGTTTTGAGAAAATACCATACATTTTTAAGGACAATAAGGGTGAGTAGTGAGTAAATACCACCATGAAACTTCCCCAGTTGATTATTTACATTCAGATAAATGTTTTTGAACTGCAATTTCTTGTTTTAAAATATTCAAATCAGGCATTATCTAAAAAAATTGGTGAATTTAGATCAATTTCAGACACAAATAAATGTGAAGTGTAGTCAAATTTACACCTAAATGATGATCTTGTGTGGTGATGTGTATTACATTGGTAATGGTATGTGGACAATATTTAATGTTCATTGTATTATTTAAAGCCTCGGCTCGGTTATGGCAACACTTAAGCTTGCTCCTGAGGACCTTAAGGCCAAATTCTTCTTCTCCACCTTGAATGCATGCTTCTTTTCCTTATTTAGAGCTGATGTTCCTGGAGACCAGTGCTCTGACAGGGGAGAATGTCGAAGAGGGTTTCCTAAAGTGCGCTCGCACCATCCTCAACAAGATAGATTCAGGTATACTGTTCATTTTACCATTACTTATGATCTCTGGGCTTGAGCGCATGAAGCCCTGTGGATCTGCTTTAGTCTACTATATCAGTAGTTCTCAACCTTTTTGAGCCGCAACCCCCAACAAAATGACCAAAAAAAGGAAACAAAATGACCAAAATAGACACAAAATGACCAGAAAAGACACAAAATGACCAAAAAGACGCAAAATTACCCAAAAAAGAAACAAAATTACCAAAAAGACACAAAATGACAAAAAAAGACAGAAAATGACCAAAAAAGACACAAATTGACCACAAAATTATCAAAATGACTAAAAAAGACACAAATTGACCACAAAATTACCAAAAAAGACACAAAATGACTAAAAAAGACACAAATTGACCAAAAAGACGCAAAATTACCCAAAAAAAGAAACAAAATTACCAAAAAGACACAAAATGACAAAAAAAGACAGAAAATTACCAAAAAAGACACAAATTGACCACAAAATTACCAAAAAAAGACACAAAATGATCAAAAAAAGACACAATAAAGATACAAAATGACAAAATAACACACAAAATAACACACAAAATGACCCAAAGAAGACATTAAATGACCAAAAAGACTAAAACACATTAACACATGAACACTTTAACACAGTGGAGACAGAGCTGACTTCCAAAATGATTTGGCGACCCCCAAAAATCATCTCGCGACCCCAATTGGGGTCCCGACCCCAAGGTTGAGAACAGCTGTACTATATAACCCTTCCACCTTATCTGTCTGACATTCCTC